>NW_017276833.1:1408425-1494667 GCF_001594065.2 Cyphomyrmex costatus | reverse complement strand
CGGCGGGGCGGTGGTCGCGAACGGAGACGACCGGTGTCTAAATATCGAGCACATGTCGAGAGAGCCGTCGGCTCCTAAACGCCACCGAAAATAGAAGCCACACCGCGGGCTTCGCCATACGTCATCTCGCTGGATGCTGGATGCCGTCTCGAGCCGCCGCGAGCCGGGGACCCGCGCGAGCTATCCGGCGACGCGACGCGACGCGACGTCGCGTTTTGGCATTAGGTGGTATTCCTCTAAGCCGTCTCCTCTTCTTCATCATCCTCGCGTCTCCTCGCGCGAACCAATTCGTTCCCGCGTCGCGCGAGCGTAGCGTGAAAAAAGCAGCGCCGCGGCCTGTCGTCTTAATTGACTAGGTGGGCTTTTGAGCGTGTGATGACTCGACCGAGTCGCTCGAGTCTTTCGTATAAGAACGTAGGCCGGGTGTGAAACACGTGACAATAAATGCGACGCTATCGTGTTTTCTGCCCCGCAGTCTTGATCCGGTTTTGCCGTAGTTGCGCACCTGATTGTCTACGGACAGGAGAAATTTCATCGTCCGCCTGATGATATTCGAGAGCGTGATAATGTTTTCGTTCAGAGTTCGCAATAACGATGTATTTACTAAACTGACAACTGTGACATCTTCGATCTATGCCTCTGTTCACAATTGCCTATTTGAATATTATAAATGCCTATTTAAAATTGAAGAGTAAAATCAATCTTTGTTTCTTGTCATAATTAATAGGAAAATAGAGAGATTCATTTAGTGTATCATATTCGTCTAAACATTCTATGTCCTGAGAGGACTTTGTTTTAATAAACGAATATATATATAGATGATAATTTTAATTAAGTTTATCTCTTTCAGTTTCTTTCTCGTTAAAATTTGCTAAGTATAAACTACGCTTTTGTGCATCGTTAATACATCATCATACATGAAATATCTGACAGTTATCTTCTTATTTGACAGTCGTTGTCGCGCTATCATTTATAATGTCTCACTTACGTGTATTTAATGCCTCTTCAATTTTTTTCATTTTCTACCACGGTCATCGTTTACGAAGAGGAACGAAGGAAAGAACAGAAATGAGAGACACACCTAGAGAGAAGTTAGGTATGTCTTAATAAACCGACTTCCTAATTGACTAGATGGTTCGTAAGTGCGTGAGCAAACTCATGTCCCCAACTCTTAATAAAGTAATACGGTGGGATATCAAATAAAGCGACTGTTAAGATACCGGTCTCTCTCGTTTATATATCTCTTTTTTTTTTTTTAATTGATCATTAAAGACTGAGCGTGAAGAAGAAATAATTTTGCCACAATACTTATTAAACGTAATTTTCGAAAAGAATTATTCGTCTGTTCAAATTTATTATACACCTTTTGTTTTTGAAAAATTCAAAAATTTGTATCTTAAACGTATAATTAATTTGAAATGACTGTTTCGAAAAAGATGCTTTAATTCATATAATAACATGTAGAAAGAAGCATGTTGTCCAAGTTCTAAAATAAAAATCTGACATGTAAGTACATTTTTTTTTTAATCAAAAGAAGGCAAACCTTTTATCCTTTAAAGTAAACATCAAACATTCGTACACGACCACGAAAATAATTAGCTGTTTAATGAAAAGTTTACAGAAGGCGGGAAAGTCATGTTTGTTACTATAGCTCGTAAATCTCTCGACTTCAGGGCGGTCCGTCATTTCACTGGAAAATCTTTCGCGTGATTTTTACTACACAACAGTGGAGTCCAAATTGTTCGATTGTCCGTTTCGAGTGGCTGTGGCCATTGTGGGGCGGTCGCAGCTGTTCCGTGCCTCTTAAATCGCAATTATGCGAATGCCAAGCTGCGAAAAAAGGGAGCCACTTTTCTGGCGTTTCGCTCAAAAACTGATCCTTCGAGCGATCTACAATGGACGCGAAACGAATCGTTTGAGTTACTTTTATCCGCCTCTCTCTCTCTCTCTCTCTCTCTCTCTCTCTCCCTCCCTCCTTCCTCTGCGTTTCCTCGTATAGGTCGTCGTCTTGAGATTGCCGTATTGTCGAGGGCGTGAGGCCCTTCCGAAGGCGATTTTCCTCTGTGAAGCTATTCAGATGCCGAAGAATTCCCGGTCGTGAGATACACGTCTGGCTTGTGTGTCTACGCGTGGGAGATACGTGCACAGATCAGGCTGAAAGTAGAAGGTCATGTATGCTTTATGGACCGTATACGCTGATCCAGTAGCATCGAGACTTTTGCAAGTGAGTTCTTGTAACTATGAGATATGAGATACATATTTTCAGCTCTTTACGATTCACTTATCTGTATGGAAGCTACAATTTCTGACATTCAGGCTATACCTATATTTAAAGTATTGTTGAGTCGAAATGAGATTAGATTTTTCTTTAGGTTAAATTTAATTATTATAAACAAAATGATGTCGAGGGCGATTAAAGAGTCAGTAAGAATTTTCGTTAACAATGAAACATTTAATCAGTCATTTTCAATAAAATTAATTCAAACACTACTCAATATTAAATCATCTTATACAAATAACCATGATAATACAATTAAAATAGAAATAAGCGTTAAAATATAAAAAAAAAATATAAAGAACGTTACAGTTTCGGCTCTCGGATTGAGGCCCCTTCAGACATGAAAATTCGGCGGACAAAATCAATCGCTAAAAAATCGTTCATGCAGTTTCCATTTTGATCCTGCGAGCCCTCATTGAAAAAACCGATCACATTAAAGTTATCATGATTGTTTGCAGACGATTTAATATTGAGTAGTGTTTGAATTAATTTTATATATATTGAAAATGACTGATTATATATGTATTTTATTGTTAAACGAAAATTCTTACTGACTCTTTAATCGCCCTTGACATCATTTTGTTTATTTTTATATAACGAGTCCTTATTTCTTTTTTATTAATTTGTTTAATTATTATCTCATATTGCTTTATTATACAATATTTATATAAAATTTTAACTTCCACATATTTTTACATGACACAATAATAATACTTTTGCTTAGGTAATTTTTGGAATAATTTAGGTTATAATTTTTTGAAGGATATTAGAGGGTAATCCTTATCTGATTTTCAAGTCTTGACACTTTGACTTATTAAAACGTGCGGTTTCGTAAATACGATGTCCTTGCCCGAGCAAATCAGGAGAATAGATCAACACCCCGTTGCATCGTCTCGTATTAAAGGACTCATCCATAAAAGATCTGACGCGTCATTGTGCTCCACATACAACCGTGGAGCATTCGAGGTTGTTTAAATCGTTGTAAGGCTCTAGAGAGGACACAGTCCGAAGTGTCACTTTCCGTTCTCGAGTGGATTCGATTGTCGACTTTTTGAAAAGAGTGAAATTGAGTCCGACAACCCCAAACCCACAGCCTATATATAGGCAGGTGTCGAAGCTTCTCCTCCCCACTTTTCTGAAAAGGTATATCATAAAATCATAAAGACCGAAATGTATCTCGGACGTGGACGTTAAACGACGACTTCCCTCATCGCTCGTGGAAAAAAAAAAAAAAAAAAAAGAAAAAAGTCTTATCGCGCGCCATCAAATTAATAAGAACGACTAACTATGACTAACGACGTTCGTAATAAATCTCGCTTCATGCTACACTTTTTACGATCGCAAGATAGATAGCTCTCCGCGAAGTGGCCGGAGAGAGAGAGCCCCGTCAGGATCTCGAAAAGCCGCCCGCATTCCCCTATGCCAGTCGGATTTCGATCGTGTATAAACTAATTTATCCCCATAAAAGTGGCCTTAATGAGTCAAATTAAGCCGGCCGTATAATATATGCGCGTTCGGCGCGGCCGAGTCTCGATATTCGGACCGCGCGACGGTGTCGCGCACCCTGAGAGCGGAGTGATATACAGTTCGGTAATGGTGCAGGAGGATCCCGACACCTGGTCCCGTGGCCCCTTTGTCAGTCAGGTCTCAAAGACCGTGGCTATACGGCGAGAGAGAGGCACCACATAAACTCCCGGAGCGCGTTCAGTTTAAATGGTTCTAAAGTGCTTTCAAAATACGACGCGCCGCGCCGAAAACTTCGGCGGATCGGAGCGAGGCACCGAAACCGCTGCTGGGGGGAGGGCGGGGGACACGCACACACACACACACACATACGCGAGATGGGTGGTTTCGGGGATAAAAATGCAGATTAGGATTAATACCGCGGCCGCACCGAGGATTCTTCGCTTCCGTTGATTTAATGCCGCATATTTAATTTTTACTGCCACCGGTGGCCCATGTCGATATCTATTGCCCGACACTAATTTCGTGATTTAAAACGACAGGCCCCATTCCGTGAACTCCACTACTGTATAGTTTAACTGTTCTATTGAGTGTAACGGCCGACGTGGAATTCAATTATTAATGCGCAATCTAAATTCAAATTCCAATTTAAAGGAGACAGTCCTGCTCAATAGTAATAATAAATTAATATTCAGAATTATATCGTATATAACTTTTCGAATGGAAACTAAGTAATTTTTTTTTTCATTAACGACGAAGCGCTTCTGGCGAATATAAAATTGAATTACTCTCAACTGGAGAATTATGCGAGAACTTAGCATTTATCATCATTTTTTTTTACTTCATAATCTTGAACGTATCTAAAGCCGTAATCACCCTAGCGATCGCGCGATTGTGATTGACGATTGAGGATTATTTCTCAACCAATCGGAACAAAGGAATCGGTGACCGCTTTGCTCCGATTGGTTGAAAAGTAATCCTCGATCGTCAATCACAATCGCTAGGGTGATTACGGCTTTAACGTTATCAAAATTAAGTTTCTCAATTGCGTGCACACAATATATTTATAGTGAAAATGAATGATTTCTGATTTACGGGCCTTATAATCGTAATGGCCGACTCCGTTATTTATTTTTATTTAGTACATTACGTCTCTTTAGTAGCTGCTTAAAAATACAAGACTTTTATCCCCGCGAGTAAAGGAGACGGATTCTTCGCGAGGAATATTTTCAATCGCGACGGCAACGACGACAATCCGAACGACGCGTGCGTGGGTAGAAATATGTGTATCGCATTCACGGCGGTCCATTGATCTCGGAGGCCAAAAACGCGTCAGGTACAGCTGCTTTGGAAAGTGTAACGTCGACCCGATGATCGATACGCTCGGAGTGTTTAATGCGTGCGATCTTCGCGGATCGCCCTATCGGGTCCTCGTCTCTCTTCCATTATCGAGATATATATGACGTCAATTGTATTATATTCTGACAATATAATTCTGAGAATGGAATAGCTATTTTCCCGCCGGGAATACCAGGATAGTTTACGCGAGCTGTATTTATTATTCCGAAACTTTTCACCGGTTACGTTTCCTGCGCTCGCGCGCGACACATTCTGGTAATTTTTAAGACTTTAGGGAGATCCGGAGTATCGAAGGAGCGACAGTTTCCATCGTGGCTGTACCGTTTCTTCGCAAGAAGGTGCGACTATGTCTGAATACACTGTTGATTGGACCATAAATGTGTCTGTTGGGGTACAAACAGTTTTTTTTCCTCCTATTTCGCTTTATCATATTCTCCTTCGGAGAGCCACGAGCCATGCGGCATCACACGTAGGAACGCCGACGACTCTCCGAGCTGTTCGATCGATGCTTCTCAGGCTCGCTCACCGTAACTCGATTGAATTCCACTTTGAAACGATTGACGCAGAGAGAGGGAGAGAGAGAGAGAGAGAGAGAGAGGTTTAATTTTGAACAACTTCTTTTGATTCATGTTTAATCTTGATTTAATTCACTTTTTATCTAATTCTAAGAATGAAAAAAGAGGATAAAGAGTAAATTGAACCACGATGAAAGTTAATCTACGTTTTGGTAGAAATGAACGTTACAGACCGAAAGAAATAGATTTAACTTTTGATTTAAAGAACAGTCCGCATATTTGACAAATACAAAAAGTATATGATATAGAAATGAACATGAAACCGAAGGAAATAGATTTATTTTAAGATTCGAAGAATAATTCACATACTTGACAAATACAACAAATATGCAAATGATTGTCTTATAATATTAACTTGTTATTTTTACATTTCAAATACATGGTACGTACAAACAAATCAAATTTATTTGTTTATTTATTTTTTTAGTAAAAATGTTTTTAACAATTAAATTGATAACTAGCAAGGATTCTTAATATAAACAATAATCAATAACGATAAAAGGGCGAAGTAAGAATCAAATTTAAAATAACTAAAAATAAAATAAAACTGATGACATATTTAATTCTAGGCTACAAATAATATATTAAATTATGATTTAGAAAAAATATCTAACTTAAAACTAATTAAAAGAATATAGTACTTAAAATAACCAGTAACCAGTTTCGACTCCTAGATTGAGTCCTCCTCAGACTTCGAATCGTCTTATTAAAATGTAAAAAATGTTTTCAATACTATTAATAAACGAATCTATCTGTTCTCTAATCGCATCAAAATTGAAATTTGAATTTTAAGTTTCATTGAAATTTATGTAAATGTAATTACGTTCCGTTGCAATAATATACGCGAATGATAGAGTGGATCGTTCTCTTTTAAAAGAGATACCGAAGAAAGAGAAAGAGGCGGGTACAGGCATCAGAAAGAGAATGCGGAATCCAACTGAATAATTGCATCTGGATGCAGTTTGACGTGGCGGCACAGGCGAGAGTCATCCCACTCGTGCTCGACGTCGGTCATCGAAAGTCTTGCAGCGCCACGTGAAGGCTCGTCGAATTCTCAGAACCACCGACAATTCACGGCCGATGGGTGGTCTCCGCAATCCGTGAGGTCCGATGTGTACCATTTCGCGCGCCACAGTTCACTTTTTCGCAGGAAAATAGCCGGGATGTAAAAAATTAAGATCCATTTATATACTATTTTACTCGCTATATGTATATAGATATTCGATAGACATCGATAATAATGGTCGAAAATAATTTCGATATTAATCATTTCTCCAATTTACTTCCATTGTGACGTACATAAGGAACCATTTCTGCGTACCTTTCAGATTTGAAATCCGAGCCCACACCGAGGTTATACATCGAGGTTTCGATGACGCGCTTCCGCAGCCTGACAGATTTCAATCGCTGGGAATTTATGTCATGAATTTTATTGTACTACAACACACATAACAATTACAGTGCCTTACACGGTTAAAAAGTTCTTCATAACTCCGCTGATCGTTGGCAAGCGCTCGTCGTGAAATACGTCAGACATCTCTACCTCGAGGTGCGATCTCACTCGATAATCGAAGACAGTCGGTGCATTATTTATTTTCCGAGCGCGAAGGCGCGTCGTCGATTCGACGGGCCCAATTAAGCGATATATCCGCGAGCCAAGGTCATTAGCTCATTAGCCATTGATAGGTACGTTCGGTGCCCAATCAAAGAGCATTCTTCGGTCCGCGCGTATTCGTGCTGATGTCATCCGACTCGTGGAAAATCGACGTCCCACCGGACGGACGTCTAGCGTGAATCGTGTGGAAGGAAGACAAACGCGCGGCCGAGGCGGTCAACGAGGGAGGAGGTGCAGGAAGGATAAAGAAAAAAAAAGGAAAGGAGAGAGGAGAGGCGAGGGTGTGAGGGAGTCGACAGCACGAGAGAGATGACCGGAAAAAAAGGTGAGAAGGAATGGAGAAGAGAGGAGAGGAGAGAGAGAGAGAGAGAGAGACTCGTCTCGTCTCCGCGCGAGACTAGTTAGCACCTTCTCTTAGGCTCTCGCGAGCTCTCGAATCAAGGCGCGCATTCTGCCTGAGCCAGGCTATGGCCTGCCAGCCACAATGCGGCATTGTACTTAAATCAGATTCAATTTGGGCCCCATTGAAAATTACGCTTAATAAATTATTTGGGCAATTCATAAATCCGCTTGGCGCGCGGGCCTCTCGGTTGCCTCCATTCCGGCGAGAGAGAGAGAGAGAGAGAGAGGCCTCTCGGCTTCGAAAGGGCGCAGTTGCGCCTCGGCCGAGGACCCTCTTACTAATGGACCCGTCGGAGATACCAGCGACTAAGACGGACCAGGGACGTACAATTAATTGCTTAGATACCGAGGAATTCATAGAATTTTTAGACATAGAAGTTTTTAAGAGCAAAACTCTAAGTAACGCAAAATCTGATCTTGGAACATTAATCTGATAGACGTTTTGAAGGTGTCTCTTTGGCAGAAAAAAATCTTTAAATCTTAATCTCGATTTTAAGTACAACTATCAGCGAATAACATCTCTGTTGCATTAAAGACATAAATCAAGCTATTTCTCAGCAAAACAAATTAAATTTATTATCAGTTTAGAAAAGAGCGAGATTTACATTTCTCTATAAAATAATTAGCACAGAGAATTTTGCAAGTTTTATTTTCATCATTAAAATTACGAAAGGATAACTTAATAATTTATATAAGTATCTTCCTGAAATGTGATATCTCATGCATTCCGGCATAAAATCATGATGAATAAAATTTAATGAAGCCAGAGCTTCGGCGGTCTTCGCAGTTTCGATGAAAATCACACACGACGGGAAAATTTGACTCCTTTTTTCCGATCCTTTATCTGCCACGAGTGTGTTTCTCGAGATAAATCTCAAAGATCGGACAAAGAGAGCCGAAATTTTCGGCGATTCGATCCGACCCTGATGACGACTATGATTGGCTATACGAGGATCGTCAGGTAAATATGCTCACACATGCGCAACATTTCATTCTCTACCCTGCGCGTGTGTTACGGCGTTTATGGTACAAATTAGTAGGCAGTTATAAATGACACAGTATCCTTATTATCGTCTTGGCCTTATTTCGACATCCATGTACGAGTCACGTTTGACTGATTATTTAGAACTTGAAGAAAAAACATGGGAAAGATAGCTTTGCCATATAAGACTTAATTATAGATATTATCTTCGTCGCCGAATGAATCACATAGCTTATTCGTGAAAAGAAAATAAGCGAGAAACATATATAAGAAGTAATTTTATTCTGTCGAAAAACAATATGTGTAATACTAGTTTTTTTCCGTTTGTAATGAGTTATAGTTTTAAGTTATTTTTAAATAAACGCGTGCACAGAAAAAGAAATTATTTTTAAACAATGATATTGGGATATTGCCTCAAATATGGTCTTGTTTGATTGAATTTGCATGCTGCAAGTATTACTTTTTGCACTCGATTCGACATTTTTTCAATCAGAAATTTTACATCGATATTAATTTCATCAAGATAAAAATCTTTGAAACAAAATTACAATATTACGGTTGATCTAAGGATAATCTTTCTCTCTCTCTCTCTCTCTCTCTCTCTCTCTCTCTCTCTCTCTGTAGAATAGCTTCAATTATTATTTATCTTCAATGAATATATTATATATAAAAATTGATTACAAGTGGTTTATCAAAATGTGTGATATTTGCGAAAGTGGCAAACCGCGCGAGAGGCGAGAGAAAATCTGAAAAAGAAGAGCGGCACGTTTAGAAAGCCGCAAACAAGGGGCTGACACACGTTCAAACAATCGTGAACTGTAGCCGGCAAACCTATAATTAGTGTAGGATCTTTTTGGGAATCTCTTTCGCCATTCGTTTTCTGGAGCGGCACCGGGTTGTTAGGACGTGCCGAGATCCCATTCGGCAGATCGTCATCTCCGAATGTTAGACACGCCATGTAAAGGACTCCCGACCGTCTCAGAAGTCACCGCGCAAAATCGATCTGAGCCTTGGAAAGGACCTTTTTTGGAATCTTTGTCTTTGACCCCGACTCGTAAATTTAAATATTATATTTAACCGTAAAGCAACAAGTCCTAGATTATGAAATAGTATCAAATTAATAGCAAATTCCAATTTATCGATTGCATTTAATTATATTTATTTTGAAATTAATTGGAAAAATAATTGATTAAGTATTAGAGATTTAAACGATAAGTAAATTGACCAAAAATGTTAATTTAAATGAACAAATAATAAATATTTTGTAAAAATAATTGTGAAATGAAAAATATACATATAATTAACAAAATAAGCATAATATAAAATATAAAAAAGAAAAATTATAGAGAGAAATTTCATCTATATTCTCTAATCTCTCCCCGAAAACACAATAAAAATTCAAAGGTTTACTGGGGCCGAAATAGAATGAGTTGCCAAACTTAATCGAATATTGATAGCTGTGTGTTTATGGGCAGTTATTCCCGCAATTGAAAAGCAATATCTAGTCCAATTGTATCGAAATCACGCGATCGTAAATGTACGAAAGTCTACACGAAATCCCTCGAATGAAGTCATCTTCCATTTGCGTGATTTTCCAAATAGCACTTGATTAAATAATATCTTTTTCAATATTCTTGAGTGCTTCCGATATACCTAAAAACTTCTGGATTCGGCGAACACAAAAATAGTGAATAATGGAATAATTGATTTCGCTAATTATAGATACGTGAAACAGATAGACATAGAAATCTTAATTTCAATCGATTTCAATTTATTTGTTGTTATGTGTCAAAAAATATTTACATAATATTTAATAAAAAAAGAATCAAATTTGCTTACTTAAATGTAAAATTTTTAAGCTTATAACAAATTTAATGTATAGTTAGCATATTTATGTGTGATATATATATATATATATATACACTGTAAAAAATAAAATGTTAATTTTAACTCAAAGACGTTGAGTGGATTTTCTGAGACACTCAAAAATGTTAAAATTAACATTAACACAAAAATGTTAATTTTAACATTTTCGCGTGTCTCAGAAAATCCACTCAACGTCTTTGAGTTAAAGAGACAATTTTTATTGAAATATACAACTCAAGCCTGATCAATGCATCTACATTTCGTATACACACATATATCTTCGCGGTTAAGAATAGCCGGTAATTCATTGACACAGGCCCGAAACTTTACAATAGCATACCGGGTGTCCTTCCAATCTAATTAACGACGGTTATCGAGGCTGTATAAGGGATGCTCCGGTAATTTCTAAGCGTTACACTTTTAATCAGCGCTTCACGCAAGATTGGCCAAGCGTGGCAACCCGTACAATGGGACGGCGGGACCATGCGCGCTGTCGAGAAGGGTGCGGAAGTATTGTGCCTTGATTTAAGGTCGCACTGCCGTCTGCGATTCAGATAAAGCCAACGTCGATTTAGGCCCCAGCGACGGTGGGTCGCTCGTCAAACATTATACCCAGACACACTGCTAATGATATTAATCAGTAAAATTGACGGGCGAATAAGTGTTTTCTCATACGATGATTTCTGAGTATTGGGGACGAAGAGAACGTTGAAGTAGCTAGTGCATCGTATCACTCAATTTAGTCGTACATTTAATTATCTGTGTATGTATGTAGAAAATTAATTAATTTCAAATACAGAAGCCGAAAGTGTCGATAATGTACGATAGCCAATTAAAAAGATAAATTGGCGCGTACATTTTAAGCGACATTAATTGTCGCTTCTTCCTAATCTACGGAAGATATAAATATTTCGCGACGATACAATAATCCGGTTAATACGCCTATATGAATTATGTAAACGAACGATATAAAGAAAAATCCAACAGAGAGCTCAAGCGAATGTAATTTTAGAAGCATATATAAATGCAGTAATTCTGTACGATATCGGAGCGCTGTAATTAAGAAAGAATCTCGAACTTTGGCCCGACGTGGCCCAACGCACATCTCGCATGAACAAGCGAGATACGGTCGTAATCGTAACGATTTACCAACACTTCGGATTCGATACAATGAACGCATTCAGAGATAGCTTATCTGGTTGACGCTTATACGTATACACAGTACACGCCTTAAAGACTATACAAATTTATTGTGTTAAAGGGCAGGAGAGACGATAATTGGGCAATCTTGTTCGTAAATACCAGCAGCGAGCAAATTAATTAATCATTTTATCACGATCACGCATTATATTTAAATTTATCACCGAACGGTCAACCGGGTTACTTGTCTCATCTTGGAAACGGGAGCTGTCTGAATGGATAATTTTTAAACGAATTTATTTTGAGAATCGCGGCAGAGATTCAACATACAGATATATACATAGGATATGTTTGACGATGTAATTAAAAATCAAACGTATTAAACAATCTAATCGTTTAATTGACTGGTATAATTTCATGAAAAAAAAAAAAAAAAAAAAAAAAGCTTACATCCTGAAATCAGGCTGCTAATGTCGAAGCGTTAAAGCGGCACAAAGGGCAGTAATACGTTGGCGGAAAGAGCGCGAGGCGCTCGCTACACCCTCATTAGTTCTTGACAAGGAATTACCTTTTTCTCGGCTGCGCCACCAATTAACAGGCTCCTACTGCGACCGAGATGAAACGGGATGCATTTCGTCCAACGAAACTGAGGCCCCGCAAGTCCGTCGCCAGGGCGTGGCTTCGAAACGACCCTCTGATGAGGCCCGGTCGGCGCAAATTTCATTTTCTGTTTCCCCGATTCTCCGCCACGACCGCGTCTCTCACTTTCCGTTCGCCAAAATTTTCGAACCGATATTTCTGGAGCGGCTCGACCTCCTCGCCCTCTTCCTTGTTTCAACGTCCCACCCTCCACCCTCACGGTCGACTAATTTGCGTGAAGCTTCGAGCAACTTTGTTCTTGTGAGAATGAATTCTAATTACTCATCGTAGCGGATCCACTGTTACGGCCAATCTCCAACAACGAGACTCTCTCTCTCTCTCTCTCTCTCTCTCTCTTTCTTTCCGATAAAAAATTTAAATAATTTATCATTTAACTGTATCTAACTAATAGAGATATAAAAGTTGCATCAATTCGTAAAAATATCAACGTGAGACGTGAAAAAAGTTAAACAATAATTATCTCTTCGAGTAATTATTTGAATACAGAGATAAATTATATTTTCGTTTTTATTAACAAGCTGCGAGATCTATGAGGTGTGTTTAGTACAATTATTTATTAATTAATTAAGAATTAAGTCTTTTTATATTTGACGAAAGTGAAACCGGTTCATTAATAATGTCAACAATGATTATTTATTTTTTACGAAACGGCACAATGACGGAGCACTTGCAAATTCATGCGAGAGAATTGAGAAAGACGTCGAACAGATATACTGTATTTACATTATGTATCGCAAACGTAACCGTTCTTAACGACAGCGCGGAGAGTGAGGCATAAACGTTTAGCAAAAGCATCCGAGCGATAACTCGCAGATAACACGTCGTAATTAGTCACTGCCAATTAACAGCTGCTTAAACGGAAAACAACTGGTTGCATTAACGATATTTGAACCGTGGCTTCGCCGGAAACGAGCGCTTACGTCACGTTACGTCGTTTGCTTGATTTGACATCTAATCTCGTAAAATATTAATCACTCTCAAGAGAAGAGATTATTCTTCACCGTTCAATCGTGAAAAAGATATAATTGAAGAAATTTTCTCTGTGTGTATGATTTATTTTGGGGCATCCGGACACAGCGATTCGATATTTCACGATAAATATAATCTGCTTTATATTAAATATAACAATGTATATTTAAACGAGCAATAAGAATGAGAGAAGTAGAGAGAGAGATAGGAAGAGAGAAAAAAATTAACGATTGCTCTTATAAAAAAAATTAATTATTAAATATTATAATTTTACACGAAAAAGACAGTTTTGTTAAAGTATCCAAAAAATTAGTTATAGAAAATACAGATCTAAAATAATTGTATTTCTATTTGAATCATCAAAGTAATTGCTGGAATATCAAAACTTTTTGGAACATTACTCATCATACTCATAAAATAATTAATTTGACGGTCTATAACGAAATTATTATTTTCATATTTTTATTTATAGCTAAATTTTTAGATAGATTAGAAAAATTTGTTTCTTCCGTGTATAATCGATTTCAGAAAATAGTTTTTAATATCACGCTAAATAATCGGCATTATTACAATTTTTGTACTCTTTCAGAATTCTATTTGTCTATTTAAAAAAACGGTAAAACAAAATTCCGTTCTATATGATATGTGCGTACATCTTTTTATTTCTTACGCTTCTAATAAAAATTAAATCAAATTAAAGAAGATGGAGGCATTTTTTGTTCCTGTAGAAAAAAATATTTTCCACGAGAAGATAATACTATGACTAGAACGCAAGTTCCAAGTTGCAGCACCAACTGAAAACCGGTACAACGGACGTTTTTTCTCATTTTCTTTCATTTACTTCGCGGCTCGAGTCGAGGTCGCCGTAATTAGCAGATAATACTCGCGCCACTGCAGTGAGATACGTTTTTGCAAATCATTAACGTATAACTTTAATTGAGAGCATCGACGAAGTCTTGAATTAATTAGCCTGATTGGGAGCGAGAAAGGGGGGTGTACTGTCGCTCGCGCGTTGCGCATATACATTTTATTCTCACATAAGTAGGTCTCGTTTTCCCTCCGACATTTCTCCGTTGCTTATCTTGTTGCCAATTAATTGCCTGCGGCATAGTTTAGATAGAGATAACTAGAATCGTTTCTTCCCCTCCGACAGTAGCTCCAGGGCTTGTTTGTTTCACTGCCTTGTAAATTGCAACCATAATTTGTGACTGCCTTGTTCATCTGAAACGATTACAGAATGGCAGGATCAAAATAATTCTGAATTTAATTAATGCAGAATAGTATCGAATAAACAGAGTACGACAGATAGAATCCATATCATTCTCGAAATGATAAATTGAAAATGTGAGATTATTTGGTATTTGGATATTTAACGATATCGCATATACGAACCGTTTTTTCTTAAAAGTGATGTAAGTCCAATTTAAAAAAAAAAAAACGTGAATCTATACGTTTAACTAAAACAGACATTGATTCATTCTTTTTAATTGGACTTATATCACTTTAGAAAAGTGGCACGTATACTTAATTAAACATAAACGGCAAGTCTATTAAATATTAAATTAAATATAACATTTTTTTGAACATAATATTTACATGCACTTTAATAAAAATGAAATATTCAAGAACGCTTTTAAGATTCAAATTGTGTACAAATTGTAATTTCAATAGTGCTACAGCGTGTATAACGAGCAAAAAATATGCTTATTATGAACGGTGTTCTAGTTACACTCCCTTTGATTATCAGTCGGCGTTTTATTGCACGCTTTCACGCGAGTTACTGTGGTGCCGAGCAATTACGTTTCTTCTGCTGGATACATTACTGCTTCCTTTCATCATGTACGATAAGAAATAATCGTAGTTTCGATCTGCAGTCTGCAAAAATCGCATTCTTTGCATAAATCTGTCTATATAATGCGCTCATTGACTATTTTGCATAAATTAATTTTCGTTTTTCAAAAAGCGTATACATGTAAGGTATAATAAATGTATAAATACACATGTAAGAATTATTTAATAATTTTTATATTCAACGTGCGATGGAAATTAGGCCCAGACATACAAACAACTCACCATATAATAAAAGATCAAAAAATAATTATATGAAAGGTTATAACATAATTTTAATATACAAGGATTTTAATATTATTTTGCAAATAACAACATAATAATGTTTTCTACGCTTTCTGTGTCGATTTATTTCTAGTAACTCTAACATTATGTTTAAGGAATCCGAATTTCTACCCAAGAGATATCCCGAAGAATGTGGACCACCCATTAGTGGTTTTACATTGTGATCCGTCATTTCTTCCTCTGACAAGTTTTGACGATGCAAAATTTGCCTTCGTCCGATTAAAGGATTTAGCAAATCAACTTGACAACAAGATTTAACCCGCTTAACGTTCTCAATAGATCTGTCATTTAGAAATGTTTGCGGATCTTGTTTGCTTCGTGTTTTTTAATTTTTCTTGAAAGAGACGCAGGTAAGAGAAGTAAGATTGAATTGGATAGGTATCGATTTAAGTCCAATATGAATGAGTTGTTTTGTACGTATCGTTTCATTCTAATCCAATTTAGGAAATCCTCCGCGAAAAGAGTTATATATTGTCCGAATACTCGTATATGCAAAAATTCGAGGATTTCTCAAGTTAGGTATTTTTCCTCGAGAGAGAAAATTTGCAATTTTCACTACGATGCAAAATTATCGAAGATATTATTCTTTTTTTAGCCGATCAAGTTTTGTATTTGCTATAATTTTTCAACATTAAGTGCTTTTTTCATCATTGATATTAAATTCAAAAAATCAAATATAATTTATACATTTAATTATTATAATTAAGACACAGAAACAAATTTTGTTAAAATAAAAAGAAATTTAACGAACAGAGTATGTTCTTTCTAACCTAATATATATAATAACGCAACGCAATGTCCATCATGTCTTTTTTAAGTAATTTTTGATATTCTATTTTTTTAATATATTTTTTGATATTTATATTCTATTATTTTTTAAAATTTAAAATTAAATATATACATTGTATTATTCTTAAGTGAAATTTGACTCGACTCTTACATCGCCCTTTCTATTTGTATTAATTATTGTTATACCAAGAGTCCTTGAATATTTTCATCTTACTAATATATATACATACACTTACAAGTTATTCTATGTATAATGTATATATATTAATAATATATTCTAAACAATACTACGAAACATCAATTAAACAAAGTCACAGTTTAAGATAATACTATAATTATCCCGATCGGCGCGAAGCCATCACTGAACCCTTCTGATCCAAGTAAAGCGACGTTGCGCTACTCCCTCATCCCTTCCGGGCATACAGTCTCGATAGCAGAGCATGACAAGGCGATAGCTCCCGCGAGCGAGCGGCACGTAAAGCCGCAAAAGCCATCGCATCCTTATTATATCAGGCACTTATCCGGAGCGGCATTCACGTCATGCCTGCGTGTGCGCTCCGCGTTTATACGCTGCGACGACGGCAGCCAAGATGAGGTTGCGCGGGACGGAGGTGAGGGATGGTTACCACGATACGCCGTACAGTGGCGCGAGGGGAGGAGGGGGGAGGAGGGGGGAGGGGGTTTGCACCCCGTCGTCGTACCGTCCTCATATCTCTCACGCTTCGCGGGTATTTCTATGGGAGGGAGACGCCCGTCTAATTTCCTGTCCTGAATTTCGAACGAGCGAGAATTTGCACCCTTGAGTTCACATCAACACGGCGCGGCAGAAGGGGTGGCTGGACTGGGGGAGGAGGAGGAGGAGGTGCGGCGGCGGGGGACGGGGGGGACTTTTGAGAGGTGGGAAATGGGGGAAGAGGTTGAGGGGAGGGGTGGGAGGGCATCGGTCGGAAGAGCGACGGCCATATAGGTGTGGAGGGAAAACGCGCAAAATCGCCAGCCACCCTTCTGTCACCGCGCGCTGCCAACCCCGGTCTCTCGCGCCATTTTTCGATATACATACCTTTCTCTCCTATTTTCGCGCTGCGAACGAGCAGTTTTTTTTTTTTTTACGTTCCTCCCCTTCCGATCTCTCTCTACTTTTTTTGTTTTTTTTTTGTTCCCAAGCGTCAAACGCGCGCTTCCGTCCGCGCGACGACGACGAGCCGCTCTTTCCGTTTCGAAAACGCACACGGGACTTCTGGCAGCATATTTCCCGATAATTCAACGTCCTCGTTTCGCTCAGGTACTTCGAGTGGTCTCGTCGAGTAAGTATACTGACGATTTTATAAGAAGATGAATACGCGAGTATAAGATTAACTGGAAAGACGCGAAAGTTTTCGAGAGGACGTATGGCAAAAGTGTCTAGAAAGAAAATTATCTAAACAGGTGTACTATCATGAAAATACTTTTCCATCTTCGCGTTTTTAGCTAAAACGTCACAGAACAAAGTACAATTAATACGAGATTCCCTTAACGACTCGCAGGAGGATAATTTGTTTAGATAAAATAAATACTCTGAGAGGTGGAAAAGATTTTTAGAAAATATTATTATATGGCAAAAGAAATGATGAAATGGAGCTCATTTGCTGCGACAGTAATAAAGCTTCTGTCCCACTCGACGTGCCATCGTTGAGCCCTATACAGAAACTACTCCGGAAAAAAGCGTTTACTATATGAGAGACGCGGCAAGCGTGACGATATGATCGCCGCGGAGCGCAGCCCCCTTTACACGCGGGTTCTATTATGTGATTGTTATGAATTTCCTATTAATAATAAATAAACAAACATAATGCGAAGGCCGTCGCGGTGCGTTAGCCACGACGGTGCATCTGGTTCCTCTTCCTTTCCTCGCTCACGAGGGTAATTCAATGCGAACACCCCGTGTATCCAATGGGTAACTATCGAGAATCCCACTCTCTTTTCTGTTTCTTTCGCAGCTCTCTCTCTCTCTCTCTCTCTCTCGCGCGCTCTCTCTTGGCTGCATCAACGTTGGTGCACTTTTTGACGATAAAGGATCGCACTATTGGACGCTCCAGGGAACAACGCATGGTAACAAATCATCCCCTTATGGTCGATGATCAAGTTCGCGTGACGGTCTTTTTTTCCCGTGTTTTATCCCTCTCGGTTCCATCAGGGATAAATTTGATGCGTCAAACACTTTAAGTACGCGGTCTTGTCAAGCGCTTTACGATCCCGTGTTTAGATATACGTTGGCGTGAATGGAAATTCGGCACGAGGCAAATTGAAATTTATTAGCGACTTTTCCGACAATTCCGACTCATGTTTAAGACCCATCTTATATAGTCTGAATTTTCGTGTTTCTTATGTACGTTTGAAATTTTATTTCAGGAGCAAAATATCGTTATATAATTTTGTTCGCAGAAATAGATTGTATTTACGTATAAAACTAACAACATGGGAAAGTTTATCTTTTTTCCTTCTTTCTTATTTAGGTTTTTTTTTAACAAGAATTAAGATATTTACGTATCTATATATTAAACTGATACTAAAAATTAAATATTTTACTACTGAAAATTTGTCGTCATAAACAATGGTTCTCCTTACTGCGGGAATAAAAATACTCGACCGTTTTTACAAGAAGAAATAACGGTCTCTGTTGCTCAATAATCTTTCGAAATTTCTGGAGGGATAACAATGTTACAGTGGGTGGTCCTTATACTACCGAAGTGCTATCGGAATGCGTGTTTATTACACTAGTGGTTTGCAGGTGCCAAAGCCGAATATTCCCCTGTGGATTCCCGAAACGGCTGGAGATCCGAAATTTGCACCGTTTCTACAATTTGAGGAAATAAATGCTCTTCGTTTCAACAGTATAATAAAATCACAATGCGTTCTATAAACATCGGCAATCAATTGAATTTAGTTATTTGTAAACTATACGACTATATAAAATACCGTAAAGTATAATTAATATATGCAACGATTTAAATTTAGAGGCTATGAATTCTTATACTACATTTAAATATTTTTCTGTCTGGAATAAATTATTTTTACGTTTACTTTTGCCAATAAGGACTATATTTGACGAAATAAGAAATCTAATCTTTAATGAAACTTTTTATCTTTAAAGGGCCGATATTTTTTTTTTGAAATTTTTGACGTACCCAGAGCTAACGTGGATGAGGAAAGTTATGTGGCTTTTTTTGTTTATTTAGTTTCATTATTTTTATTTTTTTATTTTTCTATTTTTACCTTTCTTTTGCTAATAATTTATTTTATATAAATATATGCTTCTCAAGAAATGCAAAGAATGATAAAACTCTATGGAAGGAAAGATATAGAGCCCTCGCAGATTCAACATAATATTTGAATACTTAAAGGGGCGGTTCGGTCTGCAAACAAGATTAGAATGAGATAAACTGTTGGTCATTAAGATAAACTCTTGTGTCGGCATTTTCTCCGAAATTGACTTTACTTTGTTTTAAATATTCAAATCGAATACTCAAATTTGTCTGTCGAGCGACCTATTTGTTGTGGTTTGGTTTTATCTTCGGACCTTTTATCTTCCATATACATAAAACATTATCTTCCTCTAAAAATATACTGAGCGTCAGAACGAATTTCAATTTAAATAACCTTTGCAGTAAAATGTTTACTGGACCTTAGCTCCAGTAGAACATCAGACAAAATGTTATTTATATACTAAAATGAGGTTAATAAAATTATTGGAAAAAATGTGAAGAAAATTTTGATAAAATGAAGAAACTTATTTTATATATTTAGAGTATTCTCATTACACTGTTAAATCAATGTCGTCAAATTTAATCTAATTTAAGTTTATTAATGTTGAATTTTTATGTTAATCTTTTTATATAATTGTGTCAATATATAATATTTGTGTCGATACAATTTTTTAATTTTGAATGTTTGATTCTTATTAGCCTTTTACCTATTTATTATATTTTTTGAATACTAAGAGTCCTTTATTCATATATTTAATTAATCTAATTTAAGTCGTATGCAGAACTTTATTCTTATATATTATTATTAGTAATTGCATTTTTAGCTTTAATCAAATCGTATGTATACATATGTATTATAAATATTGATATAAGGTGCCAAAAAAGCATCAAATAATTATTAAATTGTTAATCAATTTAATTCGTAATAGTACTGCGGTAATTTAATAGAGTTGCGTTTCAAGAACGACAATTGTTCGGCGCGCAGTTTAAAAAGACTATATGTATCAGTATATAAATTCACGCGAAATTATATATAAGCAACTGTAAGATCCGGAGATCCTAGACTGTTATAGGCTTCGTATTCGTATTAGGTATGTTGTTACACTGACGCGGTCCTTTAAAATTTAATATTTTTATACGTATTATATAGATATACATATAAAAGGTATAGTGGAAAGTATGCCTCGGAAGTGCCAGAGTCTGTTATAGACGCAGTTGGTGACTGGATTCTTTATTAATATAATTGCATTTTGGCCATAATCCTACTGAATACAATCGATATGTTATAAATTTAAGGCTAATAAGCCATTTTTCTTTGAGACAGGCCTGCCACGCTCTTACTAGACAGACTGTATACATATAGTTGAGTAAACATACAGTGTACTGATGTTCAATTACATTCAATCAGGCTTTCTAAGATTAATTTAATTATTATTGTCGATCCGTCCTATAAATTGCTACTATTGATAAAAATAAGCCACTTTTGTCACTTTCTGCTGGAAGTGGGTAATAAAAAAGTTCCTCGGTTTAAAAAATTTCTTAATATTAGAAGAAAAGTATGATGCGTGCAACAATTATAACATGTTTTTTTTTTCTTTACGACTTTTCGGATTCTTAAGTAAGACGCAGAGTCTAATAAAATACAAATGTGTACGACACCCTATACTGACAACTATACAACACAATTTTACATGGAAATCGAGGCTCCGATGTGTCGCATTCTGCTCCAACAGTGCTTTGTAAATTTGTTTCCGCGTCAGTACGTGGACTCGTTTCTACATCGCGGAGCAAATATTTTCTTTCATGACGATTCCGGCATTAATGCGACATATTAAAGGCCGCGAGAGAGAGAGAGAGAGAGAGGGAGAGGGAGCGAGAGAAAGCGACGAGAGCGGCATTAGTGCCGCCTTATTAGGCCCGCGAAAAATGGCCGAGCGCGTCTTTCCCTCTCCGGCAGGTGATGGCATAATACGGCCGCGGCGTTCGCCACTTCCGTGGCAGCTAATTCCACATTAACTGCACTCCCTAAATCTCTGTCAACGCCGCCTCTAGGGCGGCCCCGACAAAAGCTACCGAGGCTCGATTCCCGGACACGGACGCGCGCGCAACCCCGCGCGCTCACACGCGCGTTCGGGAGTCGATTTCAAAACGAGTACTTACGGGTCTCTCAGGAGCACCGAAACGACACGGACCGCGGCGAGGGGAGTCAGCCGACCATGAAACGTCAAACTAAACGGCGCTTTGGGCGCCCAAATACGAGGCTCGAATCCCCCCCGCTCGAGCGTCGTGTGCGTGAGACACCCGCACGAACGCACGTCGCCCTTCGGAGGCTGCGTACTTTCGGACGAAATTATCTACATCACTGTATAATATATATCATACATGTACAGTACATAAAACACTTTAAACGTTTGTGCGTCAACATCTTGAGTACAAAGTAATTTATCATATTCATAAAAATTTATAACAATGTATACATTATGTAATCTATTTAGGTATATATATGCGAGATATAATAAACCTTTCACGTAACTTAATTTTTAATTTGCAAAATAGAAAAGAAAAAGGTATACAATTTCCTGCCACTCTCGTATATGTCTAATATACACAGGCTGTAATTTCCAAGTTGGTATATGTAGGTGCCCAGATATCGCGTATTTATCCGGCGTACGTGGAGCATCGCACAAAAAGGGTATAATGGAGCCTGTAGTCAGATAGGTGTACATAACGAGGCCACAAGGAGGGGTGGGGTAAGGCACGAGGAGGTAGGGTGGCGCGCGGAGGTTGTCGAGATATAAATGGCGGGGAGGAAGAGATCCGAGAGGGTTGGTTCCCCCTCATCCAGAACGCATCTGCCCCATTATGCTGCCTCGGGGCACTCCCGAGACCATTAATCCTCGCTAAACGACAGCCATTTTGTACCTAAACTGGATTGCCGACTCACTAACTGGTTTTGAGGACGCTTAATAGACTACTCGGTGCTCCTATTATAGCGATCGCCGCTGTATTTCGGCATCGTTTATTCCCCGTTAATGTGCAAATCGCGGGGAGCGCCCGGAATCATCCCCCTCTCTCCGGCGTTTGCGCGCCAAACGTTCGTGCATTCTGCTCGTCACGGTATATTCGGTGGTTGGCAAAAGTTCAGCGTTTACTTATGATAAATTATCGATTACAAGGATATGTATATATATGCGCTACGTTTAAAAAAATTTTTAATTATTTTATACGTATAATACAATCTGTTGTGTGAAAATATTATAAAAATATCTACATTAAATTTCATAATTTCACTGAAGCAATTATTTCAAGCAGGTACATTAAAATCGTTCAATGTTGTCGCAATGAGCATGAAATTACAAATAACTTAGATTTAACGATTGCAATGTACCTGCTTGAAATTTGCTTCCGTTACATTTACATGAAATTTCATGTCTTTTTTAACAGTGTATAGGTAAGATTTCAAATACATTCTAATAATGCTTGACAATTTTTATTGGCAGTGCTAATAAAAATTATAATACTACTTAAAAATTTTTTTAATTAGTGATTTGAACTTAATTACACAAACGAAACTTATATACAATTTGAAACAATTTACGATCGCAACCTGTAATCTGAATACGCGTAATAAATTCATACACATTATTTACACACGTGCGTTGTATGTTCAACACAGTAGCTTTCGTCGCGGTTCAATAGACTGAATCACTTGCCATGCAGTTAAACGATCTCTCAGTCGTCTAATTAACGGTTCGGCACTACAGTGCGTCTTAATTGACTCCGCAATTCTATTTCACATCGCATTTAAACATTCTCGCACGTAACGCTCGTAACATAATCCGTCCAAGGTGAGAAGAATCGCCGAGAATTACGAAAGTGACGTGATAGCAGCGCGACCATACTATTCGCAAAAACCTGTAGCTGTATCTTGTGATCGATTATATAACCGAGGTTTTCTTTAATCAATAAATAAAATAAAAATATAGAACTCTCGAGAATGTCAAATTACGAATAGAAACGGACTAGTGAGAGTCAATCTACAGTAATTAGTGCGAATTAATACTTAATATTTTATTGAACTAATTATATACTTATAATAATTTGTCAGTTTCGGCTTCACTCTGAGCCATCTTCAATGATCTGAACGGTAATAATATTAAACATAGTCTTCGATGACTGGACCAAAGACTGGTAACTCCTTCATCTTCGTTCGACTTTGACAAAAAATTAGACAGTTTTTTGGCAATGAATAGAAGATCAGTACAGTCATGAAGTAAAGGATCGAAAATAATTAAAGATTACATCGAGATGTTAAAATTATTCGCAAGTACGTGAAATAAATATGTTGCATGTCAACAGACAGTAGTCAAATAATTTTCTTTAATCTTTAGAAAAACAGATTTTTTTCTTAAGCAAAAATTTGGCTCTATGAAGGAATATATCATATTTAGCGTATAATCGGATCAAACTATGAGACAGATTTTGAAACATACAGGATGTCCCAGAATGACCGCAAAATATTTCGTGTGCTGATCGAGCGAACTAAACTGAGTTAAAAAGTCCTCTACCATTTTACAATTTTTGCATTAATTATTTTTACCAACATGAGAGAAAAAGAGGTTCCAGAAAATTCTGAAAAAATTCTTAGAGCTTTATGAGAAGAAAATAAGTAATTGTCTCTCTTGTATTTTTTTTTGTAAAGTTGATAGTAGTTGAGTAAAAAATTATTGGAGCCCAAAATTCGGCGATTTTTAGTAATTAATATCAATAATATCTTATTAACTATTGCGAAAATTGCAAAATGGTAAAAGACTCTTCAACTCAGTTTAATTCGCTCTATCGGCACATGAAATATCTTGCGGTCATTCTGGGACACCCTGTATATCGTATAACATCTCGCAACCCTCTAAAGGTTAATCGGCTTTTCCAAAATGTCCTTCTTTAAAGCTGATTTGTCCTGTTGGACATGTCGAGAGAGAGTCAAAAAGTTGCTCGCTATTATATCTTCATCACAATGCCAATCGGATTAGTATACTTCTAAGGCATCACCATTCTCGACATCATCGCGATTATATATGCTGAACATTTTGTTTAGGACTTACAGTTAAGAGCCTGGCATACAATACAACGTTTCCCATTCCGCTAACAATAGGATTTTTCAAATGTTTGCTTCTTTTAATTGTAAAACTAACGTGTATCATATTCGTATACTAAGAGCAATCAAATTTCTAAACACGATATGCTTTGAAAAATGTCTCGCTATTTCTTATTACACGAAGAGATAACCACTTAATGTAATCGTGGGATAGAGTTCCTGAAATCAGTATAACGTTCATATGAAATCCTTATATGTATAATTCGATAATTACGTATGAAATTACAAGGAATAATTGTATAATATCAGATATAATCGTTTATTTTACTAAATAACTTCATATGTATAGTGAAGAAAATTATTTTTCATCAGATGGAATCGTTATGAAATCAAATAAAATTATGTAATCTGTGGGACAATATTTCAGCTAGTGCAGTTACTCCCTCGTTATTACATCATCACTTATTAGTGTTACCGTACAGTTTGACAAACGATTTTATGGTCATGAAATAATTTATAAACTAAAGTTGCGTTACATGTCTACATAAAGTCTAGAAATGAGGGGGGGGGGGGAAGAAGAAAAAAAAAGACCGTTTTTACTTAATTTAAATACTTGGTTGGAATATTAATTAATTACGTAAGATTCAGTTATCTTAAGTCGTTACAGTTTTGATTACATTATGTAAAAAAAATTTACGTCGACTTCTCGTGAAGTTGTGCAAAAAGCTGTCGCTACTTCAATACTTCGTTATCTCGGTTTTTAATTATAAATGTTTGTTTTTCACGTGCTAATATGCGCGACAGACTCGAATAAGAACGTCGTGAAGTAGAAAACAAAACGTTCGTACGTCGCTGAAGGTCTCCTCAGTTCTCCCGTTGGCGACTATAGCGAACAGCAAAAACCCCTATATGCTTGACGGCTCAATTCTCTCTTTCCGCTCGCTCCCGCCTTCACGGTACATCTCTTTCCCCGCGAGAAGAGCGCGCGCGTGTTGCAGGCGCTTCCCCACCCTCGCCGTATCGATGTGCTTCCTTCTTTTGGATCGGAGATTCAATATGTCTTTTTCTGTTAACGCACCGATCCATCCCTTTCTATCAGTGAAGCATCCCGCGATTATTCCCTTGTAAAGAGCGCAAGTATTTGTTTATTCTATTGATTTATGTTGCGTATGATATTTGACGTAAATTTATAGGATTTATATTATCGTTTTTGTGAACTCATTGAAAGTATTCAGAAGAAAGTAAAATATCAGAAGCTGTTAAAAAATTTTCATAGTTAAAGATCTATGTGAGTATATCTTGAAAAATAATAATCTAAAAGGGGGAATATCAATATCGAGATAAGATATTTCTTTTCAGTGACATTTCCATATTTTGTTCACATCATTTTGAAAATGAGTATATCTGACTTCTGAAATAATTCTTTACGTTATTTACAAGTTTGAGAGGACAAGCGATCGTTCGAAAGCCAGATTGCCGAATTTAAAGATTCAATTATCCCGCTAATAATTAAACACGACAGACATTTGTGTGTATCAAAATGTATAATAAATCCTATAAATCGGTCGCGTTCGCTCACTCTTATACGACGAGCGGCGCGGCGGAACGAGGCGACGCGACGCGCGGTTTGTGTACGGGCGAACGCGCGAGAGGGATGCTTGCCCTCCCAGCCATGCGCTCGTGCACACAGCCACGTGCACCCGTATTGCCAATCAATTCGCGCATTGCGCGCCCGGGAATTAGACAATTAGGAGTCGTCACGTTCCGCTCGGTCCCACTGCGTTCCACCACCACCACCGCCGTCGCCGCCGTCGCCGCCGTCGCCGCCACCATAGCCACGTTCCATCGACCATCCGCGTTCTCCACCACCTCGAGACACTCTCCGGCGTCGGGCGATGCAGCCAGCTCCATCTGACGGCTGCGGAGTACCGGAAGAAGGGGGTTTCCCCTACGTGGGTTTCGATCCACCTCGTTGTCCGCTATTGGTCCACGTCCGACCGCGAAGCACGCCCATTCTCGAAACGCCCGTGATGTGCGTCAGCCCGCGCGTATTGGTCGAGGCCCAGGCCACGGTACCGGTTTTGCTATAGCGTTGCGGGGGCGGCGCGCACCCAGGCGGTAGTAGCACCGCAACGCCGAGAACGAGAAAAGAGAGATAGAGTGAGAGAGAGAGAGAGAGAGAGAGAGGGTGGGAGGGAGGGAGGGAGAATGGAGAGCCCCCTCGGCAGGGCTCTCCGCCGCGAGTGCAGCCGAGCTGGTAATCAGTGCCGTTTCCGCGGCAGTGGCGGTCACCACGCGGCAGATTATACAGATTACAACCGATTACATTTGTACACTCTGCCACCGACTTGTTTCTTTCCGTGCGGCACGGACTAACAGCACCCTCCCACTTCGTGTGTCCTCACCGTCGCGCGATCGGAGCCGCGAGTACGCGCTCGACCGCCTCGCTGATCCCGTCTAGGTCGCGGAGAGGTGCGCGTTGGTGTGCACGAGAAAAACTTCGTAGAGGTGCCACGAACCTAGGGGCATTCGAAGAGATCGTGTATCGACGTCCTTAATGGAACACGCTGATGAACAACATCGATGACAGCGAAATTCGGTTGACGCTGGAGATCAGTACTTGACCCTTTCCAAGCTGTCGCTTTCGTGAGTCCTGTATGCCGTTACGCGAACATTGACGTTTGTATAACCTAACGGGTGCGTAGCAAACGACAAATATCGTAACAGTGCGTCGTGTTATGATGAAGAAGGATTCAGGTTTAAAACGAGAGAAGCGCAATGCTGGAAATACCTTTTAAAATATCATGGGATATACACGAGAGAGAGAGAGAGAGAGAGATGAATCAGAATAATCGTTCGTAGTTAATTAAAACTTAACATGACAGCGAAAGCTGTCAACGTGAGGTTCATTCACGACACGTCGTCTCTCGCACAGAGAGTATTGTACAGCGTGGATTCCATTCTGCGCGCTTCGTTTAAATGTTTTTACGCAGATCCATCGTGCGCCGTCTGAGCGAAAGGAGCACGAAGTGTCGCGTGAAGAGCATCGCCGTATCGGAGAATATATCAGCTGAGAATCGACGAGGATGCGAAGAGTATAAAAGTTGAGAGGTGAGAAGAGGTCGGATCATCATGTTGATATCCTAAGAACACTCCTCTGACTCTGATGGAGGAATCCGCTCGTGTCGGCTGGGTCATTCCGCGGCGATGCGGCGGATTCCAAGAATAACGGAGCGCGAAACTTATTAAGGCGGCGGGCTCTGCGCCTCTCGGTTGGTCACCACGAAGTTAGCGGGCCTTCGTCCAGGAATCGCGATGTGACTCGATCGACACCTGTGGAAAGTGCCCCGCGGGCTCGATGGCGTCGACGTGTCGCGTCCATCATCTTTTAACGGACGTCCGTGAGAAGCTGATACAACGGCTGTTAGCTGCGACACTTTCAGGCGCGACTTATTCGGTGTTTCGTTAGGAATTGCAGTTTTTATTATTGCATGGACATTGGGATTACGCAACATGGAAGTAAGAGAGCGACCGAACGATCTCTTATTCATTCGCGTCTTTGGATGACTGTCGCGAGAGTGTAGCTTTATACAGGTTGATTAGAACTGCCGGTCGTATTTCGAGGACTTGTGAGACGTGAGAACTCGTGGAAGCCGACACCAGAATCGGCATGAGCAACAGCGAAGGCGTAGTGACGGGTAGCCCAGGTTCCGGTAGCGATCGTTTATGCGAGGACGTCGACATGGCTACTCCGACGTCAGCATCTTCGAATCTGAAGCCACGAAGCGGCAAGATCAGCTTTAGCGTCGATGCCCTGCTGAGTGGCACGAAGAAGAGTGCCATCGGCGGCGGCGGCGGCGGCGGCGGTGGCGGCGGCGGCGGCGGCACCTTTGCGGCCAGGCGAGATAACGACGACAGAATGGATACTGAAAAAAATATCGAGATAGAGGCGAGGTATCGCGAGCTCCTGATAGAACAGCAGAGACTTCAGAGCAGAGAACTACTCGCTAGATTAAGTCCTCACGGTCTCGCCGGCTTCGGCAATCATCACCACCACCACCACCACCATCATCATCCGAACAGACTCGAGCAAGATCACCCGCCCGCTCGACAAGAGATGCTCACGGTGAAGGATTTCTCGAGGACGAGCCACGACAAGTCGTCCTCGCCTATCAGAATAGACCAGGAGATACCGCGAGACCGACTGACGACCAGTTCGCCGAGCGGGATCGGCGAGACGATCCTCCAACGTGAACAAGAGCGTATTCAGGATGAGGACGAGAGGATCGACAGGATCACCAATCCGAGATCCGTGTCGCCCGCGAGCAGACGAGAGATCCTCGACGACCGTAGCGACTCCGAGGCGAATCGCTCGTTGGATGGGGACCGTACGACGGATCATTTGGACCTCGAGGACCACGAGATAAGAAGCGTCGGCCAGTCCGAGGATCTGAACGTGATGGACTCGGATTGCGAATTGGAGAGGGACCTGGAAGCCAACCAGGAGAAGGAGGAGAAGTCTAGCCCGGTAGTGCCTCAGCCGATTCATCCCGGAGTGCAAAGGCCCTCGCAGGGCCCGCCGTATCTCACCGGAGCGCCCGGCGCTCCCGGTTGGAACCCCGCGGGATTTCCGCATTCCCTGGCGGGGTTCGCGTGGCTGCCCCCACCCCCGCATCCGCACAATCCTCATGGACATCTCTACACGCCACATGGCGGACCTACCAGCCCGAACGGTAAAGCCCTAGCACGCTTTCGCTTAACCCTTAAAGTTATATACACCCGTAATGAAATCACTTTCAATCGTAAATTTATTTAATTTCGATCTTCTAGTGCACGATTAAGAAGCGTAATAATAAGTACGATTTGTGTTGGACCGTCGATACGAAAAACAAGTAAATATGATGATGTAATTGCAGTAATATCACTTAGTTAAATTGACGAGCAATCCAACAATTTTTGATGCTTATAGCATCTTATTGGATCTCAATAATAACTGATCGTAATAATTGGAAGTGAGAATACGTAATTTTGGAACGTACTTTATCAGGGTGCACAATGCAGGAAATTTTGCTTAAACACACTGTATGTCAAATTTAATCTTTAAATCGTCATTGCTTCCACTCGATACACCGTTGTTTTATACTGAAAGACAATCACTTAATTTGATCGACACTTTATAGTATAAAATTTAACTATTGTTTTGGTTAAATAAAATAACGATTTGATAGATTGAATTAAATGTGACACTATATAAATTTAGTAGTGCACGAATCTTGCAAGGGTGATTAAGGGTTTAGATCGACTATTATATTTCAGATCTGCATCAACTGGACCAAAGTCAAATAAATCTCTCTTAGACACACTGAAAATTATCATCTTTCGACTTAGTATTGTAGTGATAGTAGCGTAATGATTATTCACGCGGAAGAGTATTTCTTCGAAAACAAATTGCGCCCGAGAAATTTAAAAAGAATATTACGCGCGCGAACAAGGGTAGTTTCACTGTGTTTGCTTTTTAACCTGCGGACACAATGTTCGACAATCAGATGGAAAACGCGAACTCTTAATGCAACTGTTAATGCATGACACGCAGTCTCATAACGTCCTGCAGTTAGTACCGTGGATCACGCGAGTAGGCGGACATTATCGGTCTTACGTGCCAAAGAATTCGCTCGTACTCCGGTTTACCTTCATCGCGATTCGAGCTTAAAGCTAAAGGCTTTAAAACTGCCATCACGATCGACACGGTATATCCTTTTGCCTTGATGATTTCTTCTCTCGACCGGAAAGATTTAACGGGCATAACGAGACTAATGATAGATCTTAAATATCATGCAAATACGAGAGATAAATATTTATATATTTCGATGAACACACACATCATATTTTATCACAGCCATTAACTGAAGATATGAATATTACCGATATCAATTCAGTCAGCAATTTGATTAAATCTCGTTGATTAAAATGATTCGTTGCATTCTTCAGCATATAATTCTACATTCCATAATCCCTTGCTGTCGCAATCGTGTGACTTTGGGATAGAATTTGTTCACACACACGCAGGATGTCATACGATCAATTTAAATAAACGGTCGTATACACGACAGCTATATAATTTCAAAATTATCACGTTTTCTTACGGACCAATAAATAATCGAATTTTTCTCAGCGGAAATATTGAAGATGCAAATTTATATATCTATTACTAATTCACTTGAATGAAATTAGCTGATAACTTTAATAATTAACGGAATACCTCCTTGTGTAGTTATTAATTAATTAGTTAAAGAAATATTATATAAATATTATTGATAAACAAAGCTAACAATAAGAAAAATGTAGAGAGCAAAATTACGAGAGTCGTCTATATAAATAAACCAATAAATTTATACATGTAATGAAATTAAAATTATAATTGAATAAAATTAAAATGAATACGTAACATGTTTCGGCTCCTGGATTGAGCCTTCATCAGATGTAAATGAAACCATAATATTTCCGTGACGGTGTAATTGTAAATGTATGTGAGTGTTGCGACGCCAAATGAGTGACTCTCCAAGAGAACAAATTCGCTGACAAAGGATTGGTAAATCAAGTGTTGTCAGTAATCTAGTATGACGAAACGTGGTGTAAAAGAATTAAAAATAAAATTTTATAATTAAGCGAATTTGTTTGCTCCATAAATAACTCACTCGGCAGCACTCATGATATATTTCTCGCAACATCGAGAGTTTAATTTTATATTAATATAAGATGGCGATGAAAATTACATTAGAAAAACTTAGTAGTCAGTCGTGTGGAATAATCGCGTCGTCGATGATGATCCGAAATTTTTTTGTCACAAATTTAAGAAGTCAATTAATAAAAAAAATTTTAACGATATCAAATGTTTATGTTACGATATTAATATAAAGAATTATTACGTTACCCAGTTTTTGCCAGTCAAAATTAATTTTATTTAACATTTTTATGCAGTACTATCAAATGCTTTTTAATATCGTATAGTACCTGTAGATATAGAACTGCTATTAGACGTGTATTAGCCGTTAATTCTACGAACTGGTATAAGAATCGGTATCGAGGATTTAGCGAGAAACTGTGTAGGTAGAGCCGTAATTTTCCTTCTACTCGACGTTGACTATCGACTTCGGCACAGAATTGTATCGACCGTTCTTTTTCGAATTTCTATTCCAGAAACGTCAACGCGGAACTCAAACCTGTGTCACGATTTGAAGCCGCGATCTCGGTTCTTTGAAACGCGTGTATACGATCATCGGCGCGGAAAGTTCGATCGGCGCGTCGCGTCGGGCACTCGGTGTCATATATCTAGGCTATTAGGACGCATGATCGGTGCTTACAAAGCGACGACGGAATGTGTTTTCCATCGCCTCTAGTGTGACGGAGGGTATAAGGAGGGTGACCGCGAGGTGACGCGGGAGCGAAAAATCGGGCGCGGAGATCAAACTCGGCGTAATTGCCTAATGAGGAAGGTGAAAATCTCGAAGGAGAGAGCAAACGCCGCGCAATTCTCGTGACAGGTACAAAAGTGATCAGCCGTACAGAGATACGGATCTTGTTTTCATGACTGGTGGCGGATATATGGATTGTAATTGGCTAATAAATCGAGAAGGAAAGCCGTGGCGGTTCCAAGTCGCGATAATTAGACGTCGCTCGAGAGCACTTCGCTGATAAATAATTTACGATGACTTAAACGAGAGAATTAGTTGCGATTTATTAATTACCAACTGCAAGCCCTCTCTCTCTCTCTCTCTCTCTCGCTCTCTCTCTTATCTCGCGTAGATTAGCGATTGCTTGAAGAAAATTCGATTGCTGTAAACAAGATACGGATTGAATATACTTTGTTCCATTCAGAGTTATGCAGTTACTTGACGCAAAGCATGACAAAATGTTTAAGCCAGTCTGGAATAATTTTGTGTGTGCACGAATTTTTACAATATTTTCTATTTTAAAAAAACTGCGCTAATTTTTTAAGACTGACAAATAATCAGCGTACGGTTTGCTTAGACATGGAAATTGTAAACACATTTAAGACCCACCGACTGAATATTTGCCACTTATGTTTGTGTCGATCAACTTCTCTTGGTCACTTAATATCGTCAATCTATTGTTGAACCGTTATTAATTCTTACACAATTCGCAGTCATTTATCTAAACGAGTGGAAGATTCCCCTAATGGAGGAAGACGTTGAAGTGCCAAGATTCGTGTTGTCTCGTCAGTAAAGGACTCGCGAACGTTACTACATCGAGTCCATTCCTAATGGACAATTAAAGTAATACCTCATTAAGGTGTAACCGACACCTCGATGGGTTAATCGTACATCCTGGCACTTCGTCTCCGAGGTACTCCATCTCGAGTGCTCGCGAGAGTGCAAAGGGACGAGGAGAGTGCTCCTCGTACTTGGCCTCCCTATTCGCGCGTCAACTTTTACAGCTCGCCCGGAGACCCGTAATGGTTTCAGAGATTTCTTTCTCGGAAGCAGCGCGGAGTTCCTTATTACGCAGGAACTACGAGATTCGCAACGTCATTCACTTCTGGGACATTTAACGCGAGGATGGCGAAAGGAGTCGCCTACCTCCGAAGAATGAATCGCGGTTATTTTACGCGGTAAATTATTTTTGGAAAAGTCTCCGTTACATTATTATATACAGTTTTCTGGATAATATCTACAACAAATAATCAAAGCAATTTTACGAGAGAGTGACGAGAGAAAGTTATTAGAAAGATTTCCAGCAATTTTCCTCATTTCGCAACTACACAATTGAACAATTAACGCAGCGTGTATACGCCATTCGTAGTGGAATCGGAAAAGGGAGAATATTAGGAAAACGGCGAGTGTAAAACTAATATGAACGTACAAGAGCGCATTACCAGCTACGTTCATTGCTTTATCTTTCAAAGTAGCATAATTAAAAGTAACCCTTATAACACTCGACGTGTAAAACAGCATGAATGGTGAACGGAGAATGAGAGAATATTGGAAAGACACGCGATCCCGTAGCTAATGGGAACGCATAAAGGCCGACTGCTACACGGACCCGTGTATCTCTGCAAAGTGGCATAATTGAATGGAACGCATTTACACCGTTTCTGTCAACCGTAATAAAATCCGATTGAAAATATGACGCTCGATGTAAAGCCGGTATACCGACGGTAAATCAAGGAGGGACAACAAAATAGATACAATAACGAAATCGATAAGCGAGAATGCGTGCCAGCCGTAATCACGCCAGCGATTGTTTCTCAGCCAATCGGAGCGAAGCGCGATCGGTGACCGCTTCCGCTCCGATTGGTCGAGAAATCATCCTCAACCGTCAATCACAATCGCGGCTAGGGTGATTACGGCTCAAGAGCGACCACGCATTTGCTTTCCATATACCTTGTTTTCCACGCGCTGTTTACCGCTCGCCGGCAGAAAACGAAAAGCGGAAAAAGACGTGAACGGCGACGATCGGCGCCCGCACGCCAGCTGCGGGATCGCTATAACAGTTCGACATGATAGAGTCGTATATATAACTCACGGCATCCATAATGCATTCACGAGGACCCCGGTAAAAACGAGCTCTCTTGTTAAAGTGCCCTGTGTTAAGTTTGGTGTACAGCGCGTATTCAGCTTCCCGCGCGACGTCGCTCGGCGAAGCTTTTTGCGAACGATAACGACAAACTATACTCTGCTCCCCCCCCCCCCCTCGTTTTCTTTCCGCTGTTGGTGCGCGACACCAATTATACCGGCACTTCGAGCGAAGGCCGCGGAGCAACTCGGGTATGCACCACTACTGCAATCGCGATCATCCGTGACGATACTCGCTTTTGCCCGGTGATGATCGTTCACTTATAGAAATTCGGTTAATTACCCACGTCTTCTTATTTTAGCTCTCGGGATTTTCGAGGTAAGAAGCTCCGAATGAACGCAGATCGACATTTACTCATCGTTTAATCGATCGCGTCAAGATTGTGTATTTATACCTTTTATGCATACAGTATATATACAAAAATTCGCGTATACAATAAAAACAGTATTTTACGAGAGATAAGATAAATTGTGAAAATATTATTCTAAATTAAATTAAGCAATTTGTAGTGATTTGTATTTTAATTGAGCTCGATGTTTCATTTTCTGGTAAGTGATAAAACTTCACCCGCGGCAATATAAAAATTGTACTTTTCTAACTATTGGAAGACAGAAATCATAATAATATTATAAGGAAGTCATCATGATCTTATTTATCACTTATATAAGTTCATCTTTAAGTGACAAACGATGATAATGTAAGAATTGTCATGATGACGTCCTATGATATATCGTTGTGACTTAACTGTGACTGTGTTCTACCTGAGTGGTTAATCACTAAACTGAAGATTTTGTAGTGAGCATCTTTCAAAGTTACCATATTATAAGACCAGTAATGATTAATCGTAACTAGAAAAAAAAAACACAATTTTTATATTTATTATAATTAACATGAGGTTAAGTGAGGTATGCAATTACTCGGAAAATAAAAAACTAGGTTGTAAAAGTCCACTAAGACTACTTAACCTTTACGGGCAGACACTCTCTAGTATTAAAACAATATCATATTTTGAGGCAAGAAATACAATAAAAAAATAATACATAAAAACAAATCTTATGCACAAGGAAAAGATTAGTGTGCCCGGTGAATACAAAAATTTGTAACTCCAAATTGTGTTCATTCAAATTTTTCACGTAAAAGAAAATGTGTAATCATATATACATTCAAAATTTTGAATTTTCAAAAAACATTAAGAAAACTCCAATAAACAAACGTTAATTATAACCGATACTTCGATGTCTTTTAAGTAAAAAAAAAAATGAATTTTGTCTTGTTCTATCCGTTTCATCTTCCAGACTTACAAGCTATGAGTGCGGATAATATACAAAATAAAAGTGAATACAAAACAAAAATGTTCATTCATCAGGATATGCTTCAATAATTTCTACATATAGTCGAATCGAAACGTCGATAATGAAACATCTCTCCGAAATATCATATCTTCTGCGCGCGCAAAAGTAGTTTCTGAAAAATTAGATAGTGAAAAGCTTATTAGCCCATTTCCATTAAGCGTTCACCACTGACAGTTATTCCCTGGGGGGGGGGGGGGGGGGGGGGGATGCGATACGGGGCTCGTACATATAGCCGATAATCCCCAGGGCCCGTCGGTTGGGCGGCGGCTTACGAAAATTATGAATACGGACGTCATTTATAACGCTCGAACACCGCTGGCCCGTACGCATTTATCTGGATTGCGCGCGCAGGAATGAATTAACGACGCCCGCCCCGCGTCCAATGATGTTCTACAAAATATTTCGGACGATTCATCATTCCATGGACGTAATTACCCGGCTCGGCCGTTCCAGCGCAGCGGCCCGACGCGACGCCCGTCTGCCGGTCTATCTCTCTCTCTCTCTCTTCAGCATCCCTGAAAATTCAGTATCTGTTGATGAAAGCGGTCACAGCGTGTAAGGATTGCAATTGCCTTCTGTGAGACGTTGCATCTCTCGTAAAATTACTCGCAAGAGTGCGCGGGTAATTTTAAAAGTCTCATTTTATTATATTGATCTTATTGTGCTGTTACAGAATAAATTTCGTACTTTTTATGCCGCGGTCTGAATATAATTGGATATTAATTTTAATTTAAAACGCGTGTATAAAGAACAGTTTTGCTAGGGTATGAGAATTTAATTAAATACAGATCTAATAATTTTGTCGGATCGTTCAAATTCTATAGAACGATAATCTAAGAAAATTATTTTCAACTATGATAGGAATTTGGACCAACAAAAAATATATGTTAGACTGGTCTTTAAAAAAATTTTTTTTTTGTTCGCCCCCTAAAAAACTTTTTTTAAATTTTATTCGCTCGAAAAAGACCTCCAAAAAGATTCCATATTCGGTATGAAGATTCACAGCTTCTGTTGTAATATCAAGCGAATAAAATTTAAAAAAAGTTTTTTTTAACGAATAAAACTATCGAATTTGATAGGTCTAGAGGCATCCCTTCCCATGGATCTACCGACCTCCAGTTTAGCACAGCTTATTTTTTCATCAAATGGAACCAATTTAGGGGGCGAACAAAAAAAAAGTTTTTTAAAGACTAATCTAATATATATATATATAAATGTAATTAAATAAGAGAAACCCTTCATTCGGTGAAAGTGAATTTTATCGCGCTTAAATATTTCCATTAATATGTAAATTTATGTATATACCTATACATATTTAATTCTGCGTAAATAGTTCGTAAATAATACGTAAATAATACGTAAAGTTATTCTCAGGTCTGTATCAAGCTAAATTTTTAGGTACTTCTCAGCAAAAAAGTTTTTTTCCATGTACAGTAATTTACGGTTCAGCCACGCACGCGAAGTCTCCGGATGAATCCTTTAAACGTTTCACGTTACGTCTAACTGAAAAGTTTACACGGAAGGCAAACTGATTATGTACCTATCAGAAACGACTACGTCCGTTGCGGCTGCGTAACCATACGCGTGCGTGTTCCAGCGGTCGGGTAATTAACAGAAATTAATTAGCAGTCAAGAAGAACATATTGATCGGTTACGTGCGCGGCATGGCCAACTTCGATGAGCGACATGAAATCGCTGTATTACCGCATGAATGGATGCGGCATCGACACGTAACGACAGATTGTCCGGCTACGCGCGGATTCGTATGGCATCTTTCTTGCGTATACCGCGGTCTCGCGTTTATACTTATACATTAAACTCTATCTTACATACAGATCCGTCTTTCCTCTAATAAGCAAGCAAATGACATTGTAACTCGAGCGTCAACCACACTAATCCATTAGCTCGTGATGCTCAAGGCAGGAAATTTCCAACGAAGATGAAAAAAATTAAAATGTACCGCCGAACGACGACGACGTGTAATTATGGTCCGATAAAAAGTTCGCGCCGTTCACGACGCGTAAGAAAGTGGTAGCGGATAGATCCGCGCGAGTTTTGACTTGTCCGCAATAGGTATTTAATTAGCAGAAATTAATTAGCCTCCTAGGAGAACATATCGATCGGTTACGTGCGTAAACCCCTGCACCAGGTGTCCCCGAGCGACACGCGAAACGGGCGACCGCGGCGGTGCAACGAGAATGGAAGACGTATGATACCGGTGTGTGCGTCTCTCGACCGATCCGGTCGACAATGCCGGCGCGGCCTATATCCCTTTTTTGTACGCCTTGGCCGAGCGTTAATTAGCGCTCGGAATCCACGGCGATATGCCCTCCTCGCCGCGTCGCGCGGAATCGTCATCGTTCCGTCGTGCCGAATGTCGGAAGCGCACTTTTTCGACGTGTATGTATGGTGCGGCCGTACAGAAGTCGCGCGATGTAACTTTTCGCATCTGGCCGCGAGATATCAATTACTCTTCTCCTCGTATACGAGTCGCTTATTTCGAATGCGGCGCGAGATAGCGCGGCGTGTGTTGTACAGGGAAATAATATGTCTAATTATAGGACGGTGCGCGGGCGCTAAGAAGAGTTATATCGGTAAGCCAACTGCGGGATTTTTAAGAAACGCGTCAATACTTCATTTGGTCCCTTGTGTCGTCGCTTGAGAAAAAAAATCCGCGTCTCTAACGCGCGGGATATCAATTATCGCGGTCTAAAATGAAGAAAAGAAAAAAATAATAAGCCCCCCCCCCCACCACGCATATTTCTCCTACGTGTGCAGAGGGATACGTCGTATTTTTATCCTGATAATTTTTAAGCGAATTTTAACGAAGCGCGATCAGCTCGGAATGGATTTTTACAAATGAATGACAAAGGTGCGGGAATATGCTACTCCGGACGTGATCGCGCTTACGTATATGGGGAGGTGTGGGCGAAACTTCGCGCAGTACCAACTAATTGCGCGTATACGATCGTAAACAACGGCATATTAGCCAATGATAATCGTGCGCGCCGGACGCGGGGAGGCTCGTGGGGCGCGATGGGTCGATAATTATAGGCGCCGTTTTCGTCGAGCGTTCGAGGGCGATTGATTTTTTTCTACGATTTATTATAATTCGCGCCCTCTTTCCACCGCGCGGTACCGCGCGAGTACCTTAATCGCTTCGTCATACGCGAGACCTATGAAAACGCGTCGGGTGTGCTTGTAAATTAACGACTAACGCTGCACATCCGGGGTTAATTATCATTCGACGAGCGCAAGAAGACGGGACTGGCGTTTTAATAGTACAGATACAAATGTCCGCGAATATCATTATTAACGTATCTCTCTCTCCTAATGACGCTGATAGCAGAAGTGGTGCGGCGGAGTAATGTTAATTTAATCCTCGGTCTCGTCTCTTTTTCAAGAAACGAGAACGAGGCGAGGTTCGACTGAATGCCTTTCTAATAAAAACATCGTGTTTTTCGTTGAAAATTAAACTTTCTAAACTTTTTGCGACAATAACCACTTCGCATATTGCATTTTCCTGAAGTAAATAAGAACTTACTGGAAATGCTAATTTAGTTACTAACTTTTAATACACACGATTGGATATACTCATACATTTATTTTCTTCGAAAAACTAGGAGCGTCAAATAAATACATTTAAACGCAATTTCTTTAAATTCACACCACAAATACTTTCTAAAGACATAAGGTACTCTATACGCGATATAATAATCGCTGGATAATAATAATTTCTTTTTGTATATTTATTAAAGTGATGAAAATTAATCCGAGAGACTACAACGACCCGCCACGTGTAGTGTAGGACCGGAAAATTATCATGTATCAAATCCTATATTAGATTAACGGTATGTCTTCTCTTTGGTTCCAGGGGACTTAAGATTGCCGGGACCTGGACCGGGCCCGGTTAGGTGCACTCTCAGGAAGCACAAACCGAACCGGAAGCCGAGAACGCCGTTCACGACGCAGCAGCTGTTGTCGCTCGAAAAGAAGTTTCGCGAAAAACAGTACCTGACGATAGCCGAAAGAGCGGAGTTCTCGTCGTCTCTTCACCTCACGGAAACGCAGGTGAGACGCCGAACGGTTGACACGCGAGTAATTAGCTCTCTTTAGCAAATTGAAAAATTCCCATTTTATGTAACGATCTCCAGCGGAACATAAATGTTCAAGACGTACGTTAAGAACAATGCTGCTCGTAAATGAGTTTCGTAAATTAATACAAATTGGATCGTACTTTTAATTATCTAATAAATAAAATATAAAGCGAGTAAAAAAGATTTTGCACACATATTGGCTTTAAATTATTCTTCGATTAACGAGCTCATTAATAAAAGTCGTCAAAATTATCTGTTTATTTTATTGAACGATAATAAACCACCAATCACATTAGCGTGCTTTTGAAGTAAAAGATGGTATTTTCGTGTCGCGCAAATTAATATTTATACAGTAATCGATAATAATAAAAGGGCAAAGAAGTGTCAATTTAAATTAACTGAAAATAAAATAAAATAAAATAAAACTAATGACATATTTAATTCTAAATTACGATTACAAATCATATATTAAAATTAACGATTTACAACCAAATAATATTTAACTTAAAACTAACTGAAATAGTGCTTCAAATTAAAATTAAAATTAACAAGTTTCGACTCCTAGATTGAATCCTATTATTTATTTATAGTTAATTTTTGAATTAACTCTTCTTCGTCCTCTTTTATTATTATGGATTATTGTTTATATTAAGAGTCCTCTTGTTGAATTTTAAATTAATTGTTAATATTTATACATCTTTATAATATCTTCACGCTCGAGTTAATAGTGTTAACCGCAAATTTATCTCTCACGAATATTATTATTAGAATATATCCGTGCTCTTTTCTCAATTCGGACTATCGTGATTCTTTGCCGTGTATGTAACAGAGTAGGCTATTATCGCGCCGGTTGGCGTGCTAAGATACACTTTGCGCATTCGTTACAATGCATCAGTCGAAATGAAGCTACGTCGCACATTCATTTGCTTGGATAAGCTACGATTACCCCGCCATCTCCTCGTGTCGTTTAAGTCGCCAAACCGTTCCCTCGATCGCGCTCTTTTCTCTCTCATTATTCACCGCGGACAAAGAGATATGTATACAATTCAAATCGTGACACTCGCGTCGTGGTGATATTCATCCTATCATCACACGTAGTAACTTATCACTCGATTCTTTTACGACGACGAGGAGAAAGCAAAGGCGGCTGACGGTCCTTTCGTATTTATCGAATGCTTAATTTTGGAATCAATTTTAATTCGTACATCGCATGGAAAGAGTTAAAATTTATTCCTGAAAATATATAGTATAGTTATGGCACGATACAATATTTTAAAGATTTTGCACTCTTCAGTAAAATTAATCAAACTTATTTTGTATTTTATTGTAGTTTTTATTAATGAATGTGAGAGATTTATGTAAAAATTCTTCGAGACATAACGCTGTTATCCCACGGTTGCCATATTTTCGAGGTAAATTTTAAGAAATAATTCTTACACAGGATATATTAACGATTTTGATACTACATTCCATTTTTAACTTTAGAATAGTCAGGAAGAACAGTTTTATTGAGGTATTAAAAAATTTAGCTAAATGCAAATCTAAAAATAATTTTATTATACTATCAAAATACATACTATAACCGAGTGAGTGAGACAATCAAGCTGTAATTGCTAGAATATCAAAACTTTTTGCAGCATTACTGCTCATCGGACTTCAGTTTCTTACATAATAATTTTAATAGTTCAAAAAAACATCAAAATTGAAACGAGTATAAAAGGCTATACAGAGTCATACGCTGTTAACCGAGCGCGGAAATTACAAAAAAATCTCACATTTAGATTCAATTCAAAGTCGAACGTTTCGGTCCTTTAATCTGGACCATCATCAGCGACAATACAAAAATATCTTAGAGATGGTGAAGTTGAAGTCCAACAGAAGTAAAGCCAACACTTGGTGGAGTGAAGGAGTTTAATAGTTCGACAAAATTATTTTCAAAAAGCTGAACATTTAATAAATTTTCAGATACCTCAGTAAAAATCGTTCTTTCCGTGTAGCGTTATACCAAATAAACTTTAGTTACGTAAGTTTAATTAAGCGCACGAGCTTCCACGAGTAATTAAAAATTGTCCGTTAAAATCGAAACGTTTTCTAAACTAATTGAACACAGTTTAGAAGATGTTCTATTTTTTAACGTTTTTTAACGTCTAAGTGCACCGTAATTATTCTATTCGTGTATATTGCCAAAAATAAGTGTTCATTAAATTAGAAACTTCATCGATGTAGAAGAATTTCGAAGTCCTTGTGCTTCTCATATTCGTGCTGAAAGTGCTGCGAATTAGCCGTCGATTCAAAGCGACAGCTGCGCAAACGACTGCGTGTGCAAATAACAATTAAACGCGATTTAATGTTGACCCGACACATCTGCATGTATAAACCCGAGTGTTAGGCGTGTCGCTGTCTTGTGACATCGTGGATTTCTCGATACGTCGATAATTTCCTGTTGGTAGTTTCGATGTTCCGCCGACTGTTTTGTCTAACGACGCGCTAAATGGCTCTCGTGTGTGTTTTACGCGGAAAATCTTTATTTGTTTCAGACCAGGCGTTCTCGATGGTAACGCGTTAAATAATAAAATATTACCGCGTAATTTTAATAATCATGGATTCTCAGGCGTTTGCAGTAACTCCGCGCGGTTTGAATATGCTATTTGCCGATTGTAAATTTCTACAGCCGCTGGTATTAAACGCGACATCCAACCAACCAATAATGACACTTATGTAATGTTTGCAGGTGTGTCGCATATGATATAAAATGCAACACGACATTAGAATTTATGATTTCTCACGTTATTCGGTACCTTACGAACCAGTATTTTTAACGATTCGTGGTAAACAGATTCGTTCTCAAATCACTGGCTGTACTTATCAGCCAGTGATTATTACATATATATTATATTACATATATATGTAATTGCTATTACATGCACTGTAAAAAATAAAATATTAATTTTAACTCAAAGACGTTGAGTAAATTTTCTGAGACATGCAAAAATGTTAAAATAAACAAAATGATGGCAAGGGCGATTAAAGAGTCAGTAAGAATTTTCGTTTAACAATAAAATATATAATCAGTCATTTTCAATAAAATTAATTCAAACACTACTCAATATTAAATCGTCTACAAACAACCATGATACAATTAAAATAAATCGTCTACAAACAACCATGATAATACAATTAAAATAGAAATAGGCATTAAAATATAAAAAAATATATATTCAGATATGAAAATTCGGCGGACAAAATCAATCGCTAAAAAATCGTTCATGCAGTTTCCATTTTGATCCTGTGAGTCCTCATTGAACAAACCGACATTAAAGTTACACGCGATTGAAAAGTCGTATGCATAACAATATTTCTGAAAACGATGGTACAAAACTTTCTTTATAAATATTAAACAAATTATGCCAAAATTTTTCAAAAAGAAAACTCACCAAGAAAATCAAACAAATTAAATCAGCAATAATGTTATTTAGGTGTGTAGGCATAGTTACGATAATATACGTCAATCAAATGCAATAAAAACGAAACAATTGAAAAGAATTCTTCGCAACATTATGGACATTGTGTAAAAACGATTTATAACGTTGAAGAAACGATGTAGACTGAACAAGACTAATAATTATCGATATTAGAAAGTCAAACTTTATTTTTACAACAAATTTATTTACATACGCTTTATGAAGACCTTCAGTATCTGTTTGTAAATTAATACTATTTTTCTGTTTTTTAATATTCAGCATTTCAGATATTAAGCGTTTTCTATAACAAGGCTCTTTGTCTAAAATTTTTATGTTATCCCATTGAAAATCACAAAAATGTTAATTTTAACATTCTTGCATGTCTCAGAAAATCCACTCAACGTCTTTGAGTTAAAATTAACATTTTATTTTTTACAGGGTATATACGTAATTTTACTATCATAACGTGTCGAATAACATTATCGAATATCAATTATTATAGCGTGTAACAAAAACCTTAACTCGTTCGATTTAATTTGTATTTTATTTTAAAACATTGCTTCTGAAGAGGCTTCGTATTACCACTGATGTTACAAAAATGTTTAAAGCTTGTATTATTAAATCTCAAGTTATCACCCAACACAGAAACATGAAGAATTAATGAAGAAGCGATACATGAACGGACTTTACCATAAACAATATCAGTTCACTCGTTATTACTCTAAATCGAGGATACTGTAACGTTTCAGGTGAAGATCTGGTTTCAAAACCGAAGAGCCAAGGCGAAGCGGCTGCAGGAGGCGGAAATAGAGAAGCTGAGACTATCCGCGAGGCCTCTGCTGCACCCCAGCTTCGGATCGGGACTGATGTTCTCCGGGGTGGGCCCGCCTGGTACCCCAGGAGTGCCTCCCTTCATTGCAGCTGCCATGGCTAGGCACACCCATGCCGCAGCAGCGGCGGCCATGTTCATGGGGCCGCCTGGGCACCGACCTTAATAATGATATCCCAAGACGTAATACGCGCGTAATTCGAAGTCATTCGTGACGTCGTCGTCGTCCGAAGACCCAACCTGCTCACAACCTGGGGATCCGGCGACGGAGAATCTGTGAATTGTCATGAATTCATGGATACGAAAACGTGTACAATTTATGTAAGAATCCGCGCGAGGGAGACTCTAAACTCCGGGAATTCAATTCCAGACGATACCCGACACGATATATATAATTTCGAGAACCGTCATTTACGAAGTCGAGAAACCTAAGAGCTGGGAGATCTATAAGAGCTAGAGTTCGGTAAAGCCAAAAAGAAGTCTAATAAAATAGTAATAGATCTAAACAACGGATTTTCGCAGTGAAATCTTTTTTTCTGTACGCGTGAAATGGGAAAATTGTCCGAGGTTTTCAGCCGCTTTTGTTCATCAGTCAGTCCATGTTCCGTTCGAGTTTAATTGCCCGATCTTCTATCGACATCGATAGAATACTGGGATCCACCGTTTAACGTTGGAAGTCGAAACCGCTTGTCTCCTGCAGTGGGACACAAATGATCTGGATTTCGATATCGTTGAGTCCGAACTATCGTCGCGTAAATGTTTCGAGACGATATGGAGCACGTATATATATATATATATTTTTTGGCGCCTCGTGAGGTGTGCGAAACTTTGATCTCAAGAGAAGGCACGAGTGTACATAGTGTAAATAGGTTATGCGTTCGTATACGGTAACTATGGGTGTACGTATGTATATACACACGTGTACAGGACACTTCCGATTACCGGTGAAGAAGAGGAATCGCGTGAGGAACGGGAGTTCGTTTTTAACGATTTCAGAACCGCGCTGGGCGATCTATAGCGAACGTTCGTTCACAGATATGCGTTTTTAACGTGGACTGATCGAGAGTATGCAGCGACGTGAAATGTGCGGAGAGGTATACGTTGAAATAATTCCGAGTCTGAGAGCGCATCAATAGAGGATAAAGGGTTCGAAACCATAATGTATAATAGTCGTTTCTCTGAAAGTATTTAATTCCTCACATTGAAGAGAATTCATCTATTCGTTTATATACTTACATTAGAATTTTTTTTCAAAACCTAACACGCGATACTTTCAAAAGTTCTGCGGTGGCGTCTCTGAATAGCTTATAAATCTTATATGTCTTATCAACAAAGAACAGACCATATTGATTCTTCATCGGCAAATATATGTATTGTTCCTAGCTCGCCTAATCGCGATATCTTTCAGACTTATCGATTTCTTTCTATATGCGAGAAGACAAGACAAGCGCGTGTAAATTATGTATCCGCTTGCGTCGAATTGTGAATCGAGGGAGACACGGAGTCGCTCATATAGACAGTAAAAGCTAACGTTACGTATGTGGCGTGGTTCTAGACGTACCTATGCGCCTTGTATAAATGTAAGATGATAATTTATCCATGGAAGTATATATATTATAGCGAAATAAAAGATTTCAGTATTTACATTCTTTCCATCGATTCTTCCAACCCTCGATGAAACGTTTACAAATTCTATGCACGGATGGATAAACAAGACAAATTGTAGAATAGAAATTGATTTTTTAAGGATTCTCCCTGGAAAGCAAAAGGACGTTATCGACTCTCGAACAGTTTTCCGCGATTGACTAATTCGCAAATAATAATGCAATTGATGCAATCGATCGAGCGTAACTTTTTCAAATAAGGCGTCGTATTATCGAGGCAAGGTATGGGGGAAGAAAAAGAATACGCGCCGGGTGATTTGCCGCGACGCGATCGAACGTATATATATACGTATATCGCACAGTCATCGACAGGTCGGCTTCATATACGGCAAAAGTAGTCGGGATAAGGCGGCCGAAAGTGTCCGCCAGATAATTAGAAATATGTTAATCCGCTGCGGCTGCTAATTGGTTTTCGACTAAATTTTTAATTAAGTCTTAAGCCTGGGCGGCGCTCTGATTTATCGAAGAGAGAGAGAGAGAGAGAGAGAGAGAGAGAGAGAGAGAGAGAAAGGGAGCCCGCCGCTAATTATAAAATATATATACAGCGGAGACGGCGACCAACACACACCGTACCGGCGCGGCGAGGTAGGCTCGTTAGTTTGCCGTTATCATATTTGTGCGCTCTGTGTCTTCGCTGTGTGCGCACCTGTCCTCGCTTTACGGTATGTTGTGGCCATAAGGCGCCCGCGGCGCCCGGCGTTCCTTCTTCCCCCCCCCCTCCGTAAAATCGCCATGTCATCTTCGTATTTTACGCAATCGTTCGCGACGAGGATATTTATGGATATTCCGGGAGATAACCGATTTGCACTGATTTCCTCTTATACAAGCTTGACTTCAAGTCGAGTGTCTATTCGGTAATGTTTTGTATATACACATAAACGTAAATCTTTATACAGTATATTTCTTTAAATATAAAGCCCATGGCACGTAGAAAAATGTTTACGGCCGCCGTTCTCAACTGTGATTGGTCAATTCGCTTATTGATTATACGCTTACGGTCTTGCGTTTTTCTATGTGCCATGGGCTTAATAGTGCTGAATAGATACTCGCTCGATAACAAGCGATAGTTCAATCAAATTAATGGTTTTTTATATCGAACGAATATTTGTTTACATTTTTAGTAAATATTTCCTCAGAACTGTTCCGAGTATTTATTACAATTTAGTATTTTTTTCAGTGTATAATGATGAGATAGTGACGATAATTTCTTAACAAAATGCAAACGGAGAAAATTAGAAAGTCCGACCTTCCCTATTAGATTTCCGTGTAGATCTTTCAATCTGCAAATCCTTGATTAGCGGATTTAATTGTCGATCAATCGAGAACGGACCGGATTCTTCCGTCAAATCAGGAATCGAACAGGCAACGGCTCAGGAAACCAATCGTGGGACAGGTGGCGAAGCGCAGAGATCCTTTAAGAGAGCGATTCCGGCTCGCCGTTAAAGGCTTTACAAACAGGCGCCAGATATTCGCCACCCGTGTAGGTCGGAAGCTGTTCGGAGATCCCTCGTTTTCTCCTTCTTCCCTGTGCTCGCTTACGTTCTCTCGAAAGCCTCTCGGCTTCTCGGCACGGCCTCAGTCGGCGCTCCCATATAGATAAAATTTATGTACCGAGCCCGGCCTGATCCTATACGCATACGGCCACATTGAGCGCTGACAATTAATTAAAGAATAATTTCTTGTCTCCGCGATACGCGGAGGAGCGTCGCCAGTTGGCGTCCAATTATGCTCTCGAACCGGAGTGGAATACCAAGCAGGTCCATCGACGACACCGGACGCCACGCTGGCCACGCACTTCGCCGGGTAGTCCGCTCGTTAATGCCCGTATCACACTAGCAATTAAAGATTGCGTCTGCGTTCGCGTCTCTTAACCGATCAAAGAGAGGCTGCTGGCCAGCAGGTCTCGTCCGATTGGTCAAAAGATGCAATCGCGAACGCAGACGCAATGTCCAATCCAGAGACGGCTTAAGGCATTCGTGGCCCAGGGGGTTAAAACGGGGCCCCCTTCATTCATGAGAATTGTTTTATAATATTACTAGTATAGACATGAAATACCTATTTTCAAATACCATAGAAATTATTTATTGAATAATAGATATTGAATAACAATAAATTAAGTGCAAAATACATATATATATTTTGCAAGTTCTATTTAAGAAACGTGGTTGTTCGTATGACTTTCGCAGTTTGAGTCGTTTTAATTCTGCTTAAAAGATACAAGTAAGTTTTGGATGCTGAAGAATAAACACATGAAGATAATTCACATTTTATTGAAGTTGTAGCACTTACGACATTTTCTTTTCTTGATTTAGAGTGCACCCAAATTCATTGATTAAATCATTAATTTCTACATCTGGACAAGCTAATTTATATTCCTCATTGTACTTTCTTTTATTGAATAATGTCTATGTTTCATTGCATGAGGAATGCAAAATTAATTGTAACATTTTTAATTATTTATTTGTATTTGATTATTTACTTTCATCAATAAATACAATTTTAAGCTAAGGGGCCCCTTAAAAAGACGGGGTCCGGGGCTGTAGCTCCCTTAGCCCCCCCCCCCCCCTTAAACCGACCCTGTCGAATCGCTAGTGTGATACGGGCATAAGGCTCGTCGGGAACGGCCGCGCCGCTAACAATGTGATTCGTAAAGCGTATAAGTCGCGCAGGAGAGGAATAACGTTTGCGTCTTCATTACGTGGAACAACGGATATCAATAACTTCTTCTCCTCTCTTTTTCAATCCCCGGAGCGTCGGCCTCGGAAAGTCAGAATGCCATTCAACGTAGAACAGAGTTGAATTTTTCATGTTTTCAGATTTTCGTGGACACCCGATTTTACAATGATTTTCGGCCTTTTAAAGGTAATTGTATATATTCTATTCACATACTCTCGTACATCGTATTGTATATTATAATAGGGCATCAATATGCGCGAATACACGAATTTAAACATTATAAACAGGAGATGGTAAAAGAAATCTTTCTATTTTCAATCTATGTGTATTTATATTTTATTTTACATGTATGTTTCTGGCTGCATAAAAAATGTACGCGTCTCCACTTCTCTATTCCCGTATTTAGAGAGCAACGTTCTCGATGTATTTTAATAACTACGCTATGAAGTCAAATACGCCCGTCGGAAGGGTATGAGTAGCAAAACGAAAACATACGTGTTGAATGAGATGGACCGAAAGGGACAGGCGCGGAGGGGAGAAGTATATATTCATACGGTTAACGCGTGCAGGTCGAAAGCAGGTCTCCACTCATTCAGTTTATCCAAATTAATTGGTCGTAAATTAAGCGGCCCGGTCTGACGAGCGGACGAGAGCGGTCTCGATGAAGAAAACGGAACGGTGTGCCGACTGAAGCTCCGAGAGGGACGGCTAAATACACACAGTTAGTAGGAGAGAGAGAGAGACGAGAGGAAAGTCGAAAAAGGATACAAATAGGTGGTGAAAAAAAAATGAATGGGAAAGAGAAGAGTAAGATAGACGAAAGATTAAAAAACTAAAAGGGCGAACTAGAAAGGGGGCATACTGCTCGGGGGACGGTAGCGCATCGACACGCCATTATGTGGTGGTTGGGACTAATTTATACAAGAGAAAGACGAAGATACCATACGGAAAGTCGAGTTCGCGCGCGGCCGAAAGAGAGAAGGAGACCTCGGGTGGCATTATTCAAGAGTATAGGAGCCTCCATCCTAATTGGAAACCTTGCCACTGTTTCAACCGGGTGTACCGAAATTCGTGTCTTCCGCCGGGGATTACGGAGAATACCGGAGCGAGAATTATTCCGTGGAATCGAGCAAATAATTATTTCTGCCGCAATGTTTAGGTTCATTTTTGAAGATTGTGGGCAATCAGAAATAGAAATCATATACATACCTATACCTAATGTATCTTTCTACCGCAACGCAATTTTGATCATACATTTGAAGATATGAAAGTGAATAAGAAAATAGAGAAATAGAGAAACTGTAAATAGACGGTACTTGCTGTAAAGTTCTTTTTGTCGTTTTGACGTTCATTTTTTTTTTTCCGATTATGAGAGCATTTCAAATATTATGAATAAAAGTTTCATACATAATTTCTAGACGCTTCTGTGCTAATTTTGCACAGAGATTATACTTGGCGGCATACTTTTAAGCCGTAATCACCCTAGCGATTGCGCGATTGCGATTGCGACGATTGAGAATTACTTCTCCACCAATCGGAACAAAGCGATCGGTGACTCTGCTTCGCTCCGATTGGTTGGAAAGTAATCCTCAATCGCGCAATCGCCAGGGTGATTACGGCTTTAAGGATACGAGAGGCTTCGGAATCGTTTGAGGCAGAATGAATCGGGCGTAGAGAGTGAGAACGCGGATCATGTGCCGTTGCCGATATATAATTGCCGGCGAGATGAATCGAGACGAAATTCCCGTTTCCGACTTCGTATAGGAAATTTACGAAGCCGATCGAGAGACGGTATAATCGAAAACATTTACGGCGAGAAAGTTATCCGGCCACAGCCGCAAGAAAGTCGCGACCGATGCAAACGTGTCCCGGCAATCTCTTCAAAAGTACCGAGGAATCGAGCTCCTAATTAGGTACAAGCTTGATGACTGTTCTTACACGTATTAAGCGATAGAGCAAACACGAAAGCGGTAAATAAAGTTCATAATTTATTTCGTTGTGTATCCGAGAATCGCGTTTCTTCCCAAACATTCTTTCTTAACAGAAATTACCTTATTTATGAAATTATTCCTAACTGCAAATATTTAGCCGTAAATTAAAATCTCATGTTTCCTATTTTTTTTTGTTTTTTTTTTAATGTAACGACTTACGTAGAATATTTCTGATACCTCATCCTTATATCTTAATGTCCATTGTATTCATTGTTCTCTCTCTTTAATGATACACAATTAAATCGAGATCCATAACATTCTATAATTTTCTAAACAGAAAGATAAATGCATAATCAATAAGATAATAAAATCAACAATCTAATTATTGAAACAGGATGATGCTATAACATTATGATATATTTTATATGCCAATCATGTTTTTTATTCATATAACTTATAATTATTCTAAATCTCTACGTCTCGTCGACGTCGTTAAATTCGTGTCCGAACGGGGGCACAATAACCGCGTTATTCAATCGCCGGGTGCTTTTCCGGGTGCGAAAATCCTCGAGGCGTTTTACACGCGCGGCGATTGCCGGGCGGCGTGCTAGTTTAAGTAGGTGTTTCACCGGCTACCGGTATTCCTGGAGCAATTAGCGTGGCGACGCAATGCGAGGTGGACGGAAATCACTTTAATATCTCTCTACCTCGACGGCCGGCAGCGCGACCGGTTTTGTAAACACGACGAAATGACACTATGCTTTATGAATTGTCGGCGTAAACGGTCGTTTTTTCTTTTTTTTTTCCCCCACTCTACTTGTCACTGCGGAGCGACGACGACGTCTGGGAGTTGCAGGCGCGATGAAAAACGAAAAGATCGTAATTATTTACTCGTCTCCATCTTGCCACCGAGAACGCTGCTACTATTAATTACCGAACGGGACTCGTTCCCTATGAATATAGATGAAGAAAGAGAGAGAATTTCTTTTTTTTTTTTATTTTTTTTATTTATTTCTCGCTAATCGCAGAAGGAATCGAGTTACGCCGAACGGCATCGTCTTCAGTCTTAATTCGAAATTTATACTTATATTTGCTGAAGCATAATTTTTAAATGCTGATTTAATATGTTTGTATAACGTATTTATCTAATAGAGATCTATACTGATATATTTTTACTTACCTAATATTTCTAAAAACATGATATTTTGCCGATGATTCCGAATCATTCAGCTTTTCAATCAAAAGTTAATTAAGTATAAAACTCACGAATCAAAACTTCTATTTTCGATAAGAGATTGAGAATTGTATTTTTATTTTATTTGTGGAACATTAAGTCTTGTTCAATATTGTCTTATCATATTATTTAACGAGCAAAAAAATCTATCGCATAATTTCCTCGCAAGAAGGATCGATTGTCTCGGAAAAATAACATGGCAATCCGCAAGCGGAAATTTCGGAAATGTACGATGGCGAGCCACGTCCCCGGCGCGGCTGACAAAAACGGCAACAGAATCCTGAGGCAATTAGTCGATATTTTAATGCGCAAAAAGCCGACCCCTCGTTAGATCCTTTCGCAGCGAAGGACCGAACGCCACTTCCCAAAGGGCCATTGAGAAAAACGGACGCGGACACCGGGACCGATGCGGCACCTTGTTAGCGCAAGGATTCCCGGGTTGACAGGTTCGAGCAAAAATAACACGGACGTTAACCCGTTTCCACGACTACGAGACGTCGCGCGAATCGACCGCGGCCGCTTCGATTCTCTCCGCGATGTTCCAATCCGCCACGAGTTTATCAATGAGAGACGAATTCTAATAAGCAATTTTAATTTCGTGTATCCGATTTGCATCTCTGATGTGTTTTCGCAGGTGAACCGAAATTATCGGGCGAAAAAAAATATATATAATATATGTAAATGATTACCAGATATACGTCGCGATAATATCTAAAAGGAGATTTTGTCAAGAAACAGCGTTATATTTTGGCGGATAACTTAAATATATACAAATAATTAAAAAAACGAGACAATTTCACGCAAATATCGACTCGTGTTAACACACATAACAATTTACACAATTATTTTAAAATATAACTAAAATAATTTTTTCAAAAATTACCTTGGAAAGAAAAGGGCACTGGGAGTCAAGCGCAGATAACTTCACGCAACGCCGATATATATCAAGCAAATCTATCTATTACAAACAATTAAGCTTACATGTTTCGGCTCATTTTTGAGCCTTCTTCAGAGACAATAAAAATTACATAAATAAGTAATGTAAGCTCTCTTAATTTTTTTAATAATTTTTAATATATATCGGCGTTGCGTGAAGTTATCTGCGCTTGACTCCTCGTGCCCATTTCTTTCCAAGTTAATTTTTGATTTATACAGGAGTTTGTTATTTAAGAATTATTATATATTAAAATTTTTTTAATTAAACAATGCGAGCCACAATAAAATGTTAATATCAAAATTCGCTCGACCTTTTATGTTTACGCTTAATCTCAAAACAATTCGTATTTAGACGTATCAATACGGGGCTGATTGCACACATGGGAAGCGCTTATCGGATTCCAATTAAGTGCGCGATCCTCCCGGCACAACGGTAGTTACGCCTATACAGTCCCTACCTATACTTGCGGGCGTGCGGAAGTGATCGCGGAGAGCAAGAAATAATTAGAGCTCTTCGGTGAGCGAGAGCCAAAGGGGAAGTACCGATCCCAGCGGGGACTTCCTTAATTGACCTCTGTTTACATGCGCTCCCGTGCCCGCTTGCACACGTCGCCGACCGTTTATCCGATCGAGCGCGAGTCGCGAAATGCGAGTGTGAAATTCGTGTTCACGTGAAACGCAACCGAAGCGGTTCAAACGATCTACATGCGAAGCGTCGAAATCGTAAAATTCGATCAATTTGATCGTTCACGTATAATTCTGTACACTGAAGAAAAATTTACTCGGCAATATCTTGATAAATAAAAACAACGATATAAAGGCAAATGAGAGTAAAAAGTAATGAACAAAGGATATCATCTTAAATAAAACGCTACTATATTCGTGTAAGGGTTAACACGCTACATTAATATATATATAAGGAAATAAATAAATAAATTGTACATGAACAAATTTTACATGTTTCGGCCTTCTATTGAGGCCCTCCTCAGAAAAAAACGTAACGAAGCAGTTATCTTTTTCATATATTACAACTTGAAACTGAAAAATTAGATATATAAAAATATAAATAAAATAAGATAAAATAATAAAATAAAAACTGTCAAATAGGTGTGTGATGAGTCGTTGATCAGAGAATATAAAGTCAATTGTCAAACGATTGGCTGACCGATTGAAAAAAAGTTTCTCGTTATTCTGTTAAGATCGAGAAAATTGTTATATTAGACAAGTCACTTATAAGTATCTCTGTTAAAAAATAGGCAATATCTTAATAAATACTTTTTTGGATATTTGTAAATAAACATTTACTGAATGTGTGTTTACGAATATTTATTCAATATAAGAGCCATTAATTTGATTTATCATTCTTCTCATTGAGGAAATATTGATTTACTATAAACAAATGTTTACTTACAAATATTTATTAAAATATATAATAATTATTGTTTTCAGGGTATGTACGATGAAATTTAATTTACTGTTTAAGAACAATGAACTCACTTCTTCAGCAATGTTACAAATCAGATCACAAAAGAAGTACATGAACGTCACGATTAATAATTAAAACTATAGAACTATGTCGAAACTTGAGAAACATACATAATATATTCAGTAGGCAAAAAAAGAAGATATTGTTACGCGTTGTAATCAATTGTTATAAGATATAAAGTACTAATTTTCTCATTTTTTATTTTATCTACTCTTTGGTTCTGATATTTGATCTCGCAGTTTAGAATGTTATTCAATTTTCTGTTGACATTTCGTATTTATTGTCCGAAGGGGTGGGAGGGTCGAAAGACTACGGACGGAATACGAAGGATCGGGTTAGCACTACGGTCGCCTTTGGCTCGGTCCTTCGGGCGCGGCTGTTGTGCCCTTCGTTCCCAATTCCGATCCAATTTGATGCACGGTAGCTTCGGAAGATACCGCATAAGGGGGGCTACCGGGAGTAAATGGTAAATAACTGAGCCGTCCCTATACACGGGACCGGCCACGGGCGGAGAGAGAGCCTAATTAAACGATGTACAATTTATAACACCAGCCAGAAGGTCTAATGGCTCGCGTTCCTGGAAACCCGTTGGCTCCACCGTAGGACCACACCTAGTCGATCCTGCGGAGAGATTGTCATCGGCTCTAAGGAATGACGACGCCGCCTTGTTCACGATTCGTGTATAGCGCGCCATATAGTCTCTCACTGACGTAGTGCGGAAGGATCTGCGCGACGATCGCACGCGTCGTTGGAATTAATCATTCACCCAGCGCCTAATTATCATCCAAGATCCTTTCCAAATTTTTTGCCGATCGCGCCGAGTCTCCCGATCGACGATTTTATATTCTTGTCGATTATCATACGTGGTAAAATGATAGGAGGAAAAATTACAGAGCAATATATAAGAAGCGAAATCTCAACTATATATACCTATATTTTTATTTTTAATATATTATATATATATAAGAGATAATATTAAATATTTTAATAACACTCTTACTCTTTGCGGAGATACGTTTCTGGAATCGAGTGAAGTAAATTGAGCGGTCGCGGTCGGAGAACGCAGGTGTTAATAATCAGTACTGTGAAGCTCGCTTTTGAGTATATTACTAACGAAGGATACGCTATAATACATCGATCCTTAGCCGAGAACGATTCGTGTAAAGTAACGGAACAAGAGAGAGAGAGAGAGGGAGAGAGAGAAAGAGAGAAAGATTTTTTTCCACGGCAAACAAATCGCTCCTGCATCGGAATTGCGACTTTATTATACCATCGCGCGACGGAATGCGACCGGCGAGATGACGTTCTTTAATTTTATATTATTGACGAGCGTACCGATTAAATGGGACCGCTTATTGGTGATTCGTAAGCCCATCTAATGATCCGCGTCGGAATGCCAGTACCGAACGAAATTTTCAGGGCGAAAATTAAGAACTCGGGCGACGACGTGAGGCACGGCTTTACGCTGATAAAAAATCCCGGCCTTATCTCGATCGGCGAAACCGAAATTAGTATAGCTGGCGGACGTCCCGCACTCCATTGAAGTAGCAGGTAAACTAAATAAAACGCGAAACTTATACGCACAATTAGAGAGATATCTCTCTTTCCCCCAGCTGACACTGTCCCCTCTTCTCCACGTCCTCGTCACTAAATGCCAGCGGATGTGGCGGGCAGTAAAATAATCAGATTTAATACGAGCAATTATTTTTGTTATGCGAATGCATAAATTAACTGTTATCGCGTTATTTTTACTACGTCTTTAAAGTAGACTCGACATAACGGTGCTTGTGCCATCACCATTGAACGTTACATGATTATTATGGCGAAAATAATTTATATAAAGAAATTTCTCTCTCTCTCTCTCTCTCTCTCTCTCTCTTATTGAATAGTCGCATTAAAAATTGTGTTCTCTCAAAGGGTATGATTTTATATTCGCTCAACCAATAAATTTTACGAAACATCTGTTATAATCGATCTAATTTTAGATCTAAACTCCGAAGTTCTCGAAGTTAGTATTACTAGTTGGAGTATTTGAAAATTATATTTAAATGATAACAATTAAAAGACAAAGGTAGACGAAGGCAAATTGGAGTCAAATACGAAATTATAGACAATAGATGACAATTAAATTAAACTTGCCTCTTACATCTTTTTTATTTAAATTTTCATTATATTGGTAACAATCTGTTTGAGTTAATTGATAATATTTGCATATAGTTTTGTATAATATTGAAATTCGCTCCTCGTTCTTTATATTGAAGAGATAAATATATCGATAGATGGATAAATACGGAGTTTTATTTATTATCGTTTCTCTGAACAGTTTTTTTTTAAATACATATAGTAAGAAAAGTAAAATAAAAAAAAGGAAGAGTAATTGTAAATTTATGCCGTTCGTGCCTGCCTTTTTGACTGTAATCATCAAGTCATTATATACCGTCGCTATTAAGTCATTAGAGCCAGCGACGCACGTTGAAGAAAAGATCGGGGCGTCTCACTGTTGACGAATTATTTCGTATAATTTATCGTGATCGCGCGACAGCATCGGAATTATTATCGCGTCGCGTCGCGCGGTGAGATAAATTGAGAATCGTAGTCTGTATGGGGTTTAGCGCCGGCTTTCCTGCGGTCCTCCTCGCAGGCAAAAATTCCAACCTTATCTCCGCTGATGAAGTCGAAATTAGTAGCCGGCTACCGTACAAGTCCCGGCGTGGGATTTGTGGTAATGGCTTCAGAAACGAACACGGCGTCGTCACCGTGCTGTTGGAATCGTATCTTTTATCCGTATATTGATCTTGCCAGATCAACTTCAGCGTATCGAATATTTAAGAGAAGAAAATGCATATAACCGAGTTATTAAACGGAATATAAATGTACACAAGCGCTACGAACTGCATAAAATCGCGAGTGTCCCCTCGCTCAAAATAGCCGCGACGGTTTAAGAAATAAAACTGTAAGGTTTATCGATTTCTGAGGATTTAATAGGCCGATAAAGTTCTTGCGCTCCTCTCTCGCATGCCGTAGTAATCTCTTAATTAGCGTAAATCTACCTACACGCGATTATCCTAATTAGCATAGCGGCGGATCCGTCTAATTTTCGAACGGCGTAATGGCGCCGGGTGGAACGGTAGCGCACACCGAACGGTGTTAATACCGCGGAGCGGTGGTAATAACAGAGTTGCGGCTATTGGCATTGGTCGCGATCGGCGACAGCGATTGAACGTGGTATAGCCGATCGTAATGGCGGTAGCGGTCGTTGCTGGCGAACACACTCGTGCGCGCGCGTGCACACACGTGCCTAACGAGGTGACACACAGGGGTCGCCTCTCGCGGGGCCCCCGTTTGGACATCCGTAAGTGTTGGATTCTCGGCCGTTGTTAAGTAAATTGGGTCCCAACCGGTTTCTTATTTCGCGGCCACTGTCTTACTCTCCGCGATCGTACTCGGGGAGCAAGAACCGCGAGAGGAGCGCTCGTTGAGTTCTCTCTTCCCTTCTTCGGGGCCTCGAGTGTCCCAGGGCCGTATTACGAGCGCGCGAGTCGCTCGCGGCGCCGACGTCGTATATTTTCGCAAATCCCCGCGCAAAACGAGTAACCGGAAATCAATTTATGCGTATACGATAATCGTGAATCGCGCATTCATGTCCATTTTTATTAACTCGCTTTTCTGATTCTTTTGTAGAACTAGAAGAAGATGAAGATCGGGTTGATAAACCGAGATTAAAGTTCATTTATTAAATTGAAAAATAACAATAGTCAATAACAATAAAAGGGCGACGTAAGAGTCAAATTAAGATTAAAATTATGGAAATGTTGACATATTTAATTTTAGACTAAGAATACAAAATTATTAAAAAATATCTACTTAAAATCTACTTAAATAATGACGTAATGGTGACGTAACCATTAATAAAGTTCATTTACATTGATTATAGAAACGATTTTCCGTTCACATCCGTCGTTCACAACCTGGTTGGAAGATGGAGAAAGCCTGGAGAATTTCTATATAAACACTTGAATCTCAAGATAACTTATAGTTTCATTACATTACAGTTAATTAATAAGAGTATATAACAAATGATGATTTCGTAAATTTCTAATTTTTGTCCAGCGTATTGCAGCCCGTTTACAATGCTTCACTCTCATGAATATAAAATCCTATAGAGTTAGGATTAATCTAGCAAAAGTTACGAAAGAGACCAAACGCCGAAGCTCTGCGAGATGCATATACTTTCGTTTTTAGAGCAATGCTGTCTATAAGATTTAATTTCGGACATTGATTTGATGTGCGTATCTTCCTTTCTTAATAGGGAAAGGAAAGTCAATGCCTCTTGCAAACAGCTCGAACAGCATCGTTTTAGATATTTCGTATTCAAGTACAACTACACACGTAAACCTCTACTACTTACGCGCCCGTGTGTCTATCTAGAAGTGTGCACGACGGGAAGAATTTCTTTTGTTTTAGCTGCGAGAGCAAACGAAGGAGACTTCCACGGAGATCTCGGCAGCCGATACAGCCGCTTTTTGTCAATTTATAAGGATTTATACTAGCGGCACGCAGATACGCTTGTCCCTCCCTGCGCCCTGCGCTCTTCGCCTCCGCAACTTTCACGAAGGGGTGGTCGCGCATGGTCCTCGGACTCGGCCAAGGGTAACGAGCCTTCCTCGGAAACGCTATATCGGTAGATCGAATCTCGATAAGAAAAAAAAAAAAACAAAAAAAAAAGACGGCTCTTGTTGAACAAAACCTAATATAATTATAAGTAAATAAAAAGAATCGCAAAGCTTACCACAATTATTGCAACAACGGAAATGATAAGAAACGGAGATACGTGTATACATGAATTGATATATTGATATGAGACAAATATATATATATGCGTTCTTTATAATACGAGTAAAACTGTTGTCCGAGTTACACATTACTCATTCATGCATGATAATTAAACAATTACGTTCACCGACGTGGCCCTTCCTCATTACGTGTGAACTTCTCCGCCCCCCTTTCGTCCTCCTCCCGTCCTCCTTCACCTCCCTATATACCCGCCGGTGGTGATTAACGCTATGAAAACGTTCGGAGGAGGATGAGCCGAAGCGAAAGTGAGAGGAATCGAAAAAGAAGCAAAAGCGAAGTTCAGCCGGCGCGGGGGGGGGGGGGGGTGGGGGGGGCGCGGCGAGGGGGGCACAGGTCCTATCTTAATGATATTGTAGCCCGGCGTGCACGCGCAGGCTTGCTCTAATTGCGCCACTGGAGCGGCCATGTTACCCGTATACTCGCTGAGAGGGACGAGGAAGGCAGGATTCTTCCACCTCGGCGATTTCGGACGTGTGTCCGCGTAGGCACGTGAACGCGCAAGTCTTTCTCTCTTCCTCACCCACTGTCTGGGTCTGTAGGAAGATGAGACAAAGAGGATGAGAGAGTGTGTGTGTGGTGTGTGTCTGGAAGAGGAGATCCGGAGACCGCGCGCGAGACGAGGCGACTCCCTGGATTGAAGGAGGATCGCGAAAAGCCGAGCGAGAGGGGAATGTTCACGGTGTGTACTCGTAAATATACTCGCTTGCGAGAGAGTCTGCGTGCTCGAGCTGACGAGGGAAGGCAGACAAGAACGGGCGATCGCGAGCGAAAATGTGTTGTCGCGTCTCTGAAAAAGGGCAGAGAAAGATAGGAGATAGGGGCGGGGGAGGGTAGGGAGGGGGGCACACACACACACAGTGAAAGAGAGAGAGAGAGAGAGAGAGAGAGAGAGATGGCTGAGAGAAGGGGAAGGAGGATATGGAGAATGGAAGGGTGGACGAACGGTGGCTGGAAAAGAGAGGGGGCTCGGAGGTAAAAAGCTGGAAATGCAGCATGGCGGTCGCGGGAATCGGTAGCAATTATTACGAAAGGACGACAGTTGAATGCGAATACTCCCCGCGGCCGGAGAAGAGGCACGACCCGTGGATCCCGTACCACCTCGTGGACCACGGGTGGCGGAATCGACGCGACGATTAAGAGGAAATATCCTCCGTGGATTCATTGACTCCTTGATCGCCCAAGTTCGCGTCCACTCTCCGGATACAATCGTGGACGGCTCAACAAAATAGAATAGCTAATTGCCTTACTCAACCTTAGAATATTATCACTATTGAATGATAAACCAATATTTATCAATTTTTATAAATATATTATACGTTCGAATAATTCGAAGTAAAAATATTTAGTGAATGTAAATATTATATTTACTTGATACAGAAAGCATTAATTCGATTTAACTTAAATTTTCTTACTTTTTTTTCTCCTTCAGCAAATATATTTATCTACTGCAAGTAAATATTTACTTAGCACACCATTTAAAAATATTAAGATTGTTTTCAATTGTTTCAGCTTTTAGCGTGGCAGACTAGGCTTCTTAACGACCACACTAAAGGCGTATACAGTTTAGCGCTCAATGACCTCGTTCACTTGTACGTGAAATTTACGTATATCGCTGGCATTTTTCAGATTCGAAGTAACAACGGCGCGAGAATGTTATAAATCGCGTATAACCGGACGAGTCAACACTCGTATTTGTCCTGAATTATTTTCACGTTAGAACAGCCTCGCGGAATACGCTCTCGATTAGCGCGACGCTAACAAAGGTAAAGGTTGTAAGTAAAGGTGAGAATACTTAGGCCCCTTACCGCGACGAACCCTCGGCAAACTGAACCGACCCGCAAGTTCAGCTAACGCTCGTCTCTCCTCTTCCCTAACCATAATTCTCACTACGGCAGAGAAAACAAGTTAACTATACGTTTAACTATACGGCTGGCCAAGTATCTGGCCCAACCGACTCTTGGTATGTAATTGTTAATAGAGGCGAACGTGCCACTTCGACGATGCGCATCTCCGTTTGCAGAACAGCTATCAGCGTTAAACTCGTAATGTGCTTGAACGTCGGAACTTTCTCGAGATCCGGTACGACTTGGCCGAGCTTGCAGCTCGCCGAGATAACCGAATTGTTTAGACGTAATGCCTCGTCGGCGTACTGGCACATTGTCGGATAATTGCGACGTCGAAGACATTATCATTCATGGCTCGCTGAAATCGACAAATATTACGGTTCAATTAACCGAAAATCCATTGAATCTCAATGCGTTCACGAATATTTTTCGCGACCCGTATACGAAGTCCCGGATAAAGAAGCGAGAAAAATTGAAATTTTTAAATGAGAAAATATTTCGCGCGACTTAAATGGAAGTTCATTTGACGGAAGTAAAAAAAAATAGCAGAGGATGCGACAAGAAATTCTTGGAGAAACGAAAGTTATATATAATTCTCGGGAGGTGAACAATATATATTTAATTTTCGGCGGGAGCGGAAATGGAGCGGTACCCGCGTGGTGCGTTTGCGGGCGTAAGTCGGAGGATGCATCGCGAAGCCGCGCGTGTTGCACAATATCTTCTTCTCGTTTTTTCATTAGACGCGATACGTGCCGCACAATTATTACATTAGCTGCTCGCAAAGCCGGAGTTCGTGTGGGCTTTAGCAACGACTACAACATCGGCGGGGTTGCGGCGGGGGTGAGTTAAAATGGGAGGGTTGTTCAGGGCAAACAGCCACTTTGGCGCAGGCGTAACCGCTGCCAGTCAATATTAACCAACGAGTCGGATTCGAGACGTCGCGTCGCGTCGCGTCGCGTCGGTGTCACCGGCGGCGTGCGAAGAGCCGCATGGCGAGCGAAAAACCTTCTTACGGCCAGTGTTGCGCTTAGATGGTTTCAAAATCATCTAGACGGAGATGAGATGGAAATCCGTAAATCCATCTTAGATGAGACGAAGATGGTTTTAACTTGCAAAAGTCTAGATGAAAGATGAGATGGTTAAGCGATCCATCTAGATTGTTTTTTTAGATGGTTTTGTTTTAAAAAATAATTACAAACATAAAATGTTGCGCTGATCGGAAGAAGGATATATAAACGCTCACATTTCTATTTATAAGTCCATATTTTTCAAAAACAAAAGTTTCTCAAAATTCCCATCAGACAAACGGTTACGACGAAGGTACATGTATTTGTCGTCCTATACTAAACAGCCGCTCTACTGGCGCAGATGATGATAAAGAAGTATATTAAAAACAAATTTTTTTTACATTAGGGAAATTTACGAGGAAACATAAATCCTTTGATTTTGATTCTAAATAGGAAAGCGCTTCTATGCTGCTGCTGATAATTGGTTGCGTACTAATAAGATCATTTTTTTTTTTTTTTTCATAAAATCGTAAGAAAAAGAAAAATGTCAGCTGAAAATTGTCAGAAACAAACCTATGTCAAATTAAAATCATCTAAAATTTTTTTTAGATAGGATGGTATATTTTTCTCTCTAAGATGAAGATGAAGATGGTTTATATTTGCACAATCCAGATGTAAGATGAGATGTTCCAATTTTCCATCTAGATGACCATCTAAGATGGTTTCATCTAGATGTCGGCAAACGCTGCTTACAGCGAAGCCGAATTTTCTCGAACATCAGAATTGTTTGCGCGACATCAAAGCTGCCCTGTTTCAGAAACATAAATGATTCAACAGTATAACATTTGATGAAGAATATGAGACGGCAATTGCGTGTATCTCATTCGGTATAACACGTACGTTATTTTATTTTATCTGTCACTTTACTTATAAATTAATATATTTTTCTCTTTTAACGTTGTTTACAAGTTGTTCGAACTAATAATAGCATAAAACAATTATCTTTAATATTATTAAAGAATTGTTTAAAGGTATAGATCTCTTTCACACACACAGCATTTTCTTTAATACCATTTCATATTTTATAAGTGTTACATGTATGTTATATATATGTTATATATATAAATCTTATACATATATATAACATATATACAATGTATATTTATGTATATATATTTTATATATATATTTTTATATATGTAACATATACATAACATATATATATAAATGTTATATATATGTTTTAATACACGACATTTATGAATATCAATCAAGTAAGATACTTTATATGAAGTAATATTACAAAGATGAACTCCCTCGTTCTATATTTTGCGTTCTATATTTATCAGTCTCAACTACCACGCAGAGCTTGTTGTAATCGTTGAATCCCCCTTTTTCGCAAATTAATTTAAGAGAGGCTTAATCTGCGCCCGACAAAAGTATCGTCTTCTCGTAGATCGATTTCTTCCGAAAACGACGCGTCGTTATATTCGCGTGCCGCGCCGTAAATATCGCTCGGGGCCTGCTTTCTAATTTCCGAAAACCGGCAAGAGAGCTTGGATGCACAAAACATTTCCCCCGGCCATTATATCGGCGGCATGTAACCGCCGTTCAACGACTACACACCCGCCATCCCGCCCAACCCACGCATTAGCCTCGCGCCGCTGACAACTTCTCATTGTCCGCGATTCAGCCCGACGTCGCGGCGACGTGCTCATTGTTAATTAAACTACGCGTCGCCGCGCCATTGCCGCATTCACAGAAGTCCGCCCGCTTTCGCCGATAAGTGGCGGCGCGTTGGTGGTGGTGCCTTATAGGACGCACGTACCTCTCCGCCGCGGGGTTTCCGTAACGCGGGCCTTTTCCGACGCGGCTGCGGCGTCGACACCGCGCGCGAGCACCGGGCGAAGCTCTGCGCGGTCCGCGCGGAAAAGTCCGCGGATTGTGCCGCAGTCCGAGGACGTTTCATCGGGCTGCCGCGGCAATAACGCGGCAGTTTAATTACCACGGCGAATTAATGCGGCGGCAGAGTCGATAGAGCGGGAGCGAGCTGACGCGCGTTTGTCGCACTTTAACGCGAGAGAGACGCAGGAGAAAGATACGTATACGTATACGTAACGTTGACGTACACACCTTCTTTGAATTTCTATCTTATCCGAAAAGAATTTCTCATCTGTCATACGCGTGAACGTGTAAAAAATTGCATTCGAAAACAAAAAAAAAAAAATTATACGGACGCTCGGAAGTTCTAATTGAACATTCGAGGTATTAACGGCATATACGAGCGACGTTTTGCGCACACAAGTGGATGTGGCTGTTACGGGAGATCGAGCCGATGGACCATTCACTAATGTTCTGCATATTGGCACGACGGGTTAAACATGCGATCGATACTCCACGTCGTACGTTCCTTCGCGTATTATTACGTCAAGGAGGAGAGATAGATAGATAGATAGACAAATAGAGAGAGAGAGAGAGGGAGAAGAGGTTGCCGCCCTAATTCTCACAAATTCGATATAGCGCGACGGGTTGCGCGAATGCTCCTTAAGCAGCCCATAAAACGCAGGAAATTACCGAGTAGGAGCGTCACGACGCTCCTCTCGATAACGGCCTTATCGTGTATAGGCGCTACCGCCGAGAAGTCGTCAGATTCCGCCCTGGCTGCCGTAGAGATGGCGAAGCGCGAGATACACTATCGCACGATTTCGCCATTTCGCGGATACTTTTTGCATTTTCCACCTAACACACACTCCACCCCTAAAGCACGCGTTTATGTACCCTGCCATTTTTATTCACCTCTTATTGTATCGCTTGTATAACGCGACGTGGCGAAATGTATTCCGAGCAATTATATGAAAAGAAATAGTTAAACACATTGATAAAAAAATCATACCAAAAAATGTTTGTGTGGTAATTAATGTGGTATTTTGAGGAATCGAAAAGAACTTTACTACAGTGGAGTATCTAAAATTTATGTAGACGGATATCTGAAAATAATTTTGTCGGACTGTCAAAATATTATAAATATAATTTGAAAAATTCAAGGTCTCTTGTTTTATATAACAATAATCAATAACATTAAACAGGGCGAGTAAGAGTCGAATTACAATTAAAATTCTAAATTTTTCTGATAATTTATTCTTCGCAATATATTAGAATAAATTATCAGAGAAATTTAGAACTTTAATTGTAATTCGACTCTTACTCGTCCAATCGTCCTGTTTAATGTTATTGATGAAAATATTATAATTCTACATTATAGGAATCTCAAGCATGATGAACAAAAAGTTACAGAAAGTTTCGATATTACAATAACGATTTAAAAGTCAGAATTATCTTCAGATCTGTGTAGCTAAATTTTTAGGTACTTTAGCAAAACCGTCCTTTCCGCGCATATAGAAATTAAATGGGTTTAAGAGAAAAGCATATATATGTTTAACATTCATTGAAATAATCGATCGGTATAACGCGATAAAGGGAATGAAATTAATAGTTATCGATCTTTCTATTTTGTTTTTTACAACTCCATTTTATAACTTGGGTTCTATCGTGGGATAATTGTTACGTTCTCCAATTTATTTAGCAACCCGAGCGCACCCATTCGACCTTAGCGTTATAGGAGATACAAGCATATAATGTATCTGCGAAGTCCACCTCGATTCATCCCCCCGAAACGATAACCCATGATTCGGGGCCGAAGAATCCTCTCTCGTGGAAAAGAGAGCAAAACGCGCGCGCGGCACGAGGGAGAGTACGTATTGCAACACGTACAAGCGCGGGTAGTGGATGGTCTCTCCGCTCCCCCCGTCCTCCCCTCGCGCTCGCCTCTCGTATCCGCGCTCGCGGACGATAGGAGTGGTAGGATAGTATAGCAGCTCTCGGGAGCCCCCAACAATACCCAGGAAATTACATAACTGTTGGAAATATCAACCAATACCAGTGCTCTGGCACTCGCGAGCCGCCGGCGGCGGTGGCGGTGCGGCGGTGGCGGTGCGGCGATGCCAACCCCTCCGTGCCATTATTATAACTGGGTAGGTGGCGTATTATACGCGGCCGTCGGGGGAACTCAGGCGGGCGAACTTAGAGGGGGGGGGAGGGGGGGGGAGGGGCGTCGAGCCACCCGCGCATTGGCGGCGCGATGGCTGCGAACGAGCCCACGAAATGAATCAGGGTTTCTCTCGGGAAAACTGGAGTTCCATTGCTTTCCCAGCAATCGTGAACACGTCCTTTTTTTTCGGCGGGTGTATCTTCGAATAAATTTATCGAAACAGGAGATACGTGCGTACACCATAAAATGACAGCGGCATTGAGGGGACATTGAGGGAAACAGATATATATAAATAGAGGTCCATTTTGCTGTGTAATTGTTTTAAACGGTATAATATTGTCGATCTATATTGATAGAGATAAAAAGTTATGCTTGTATCTAATATCAAATTGAAACTAATATCAAATTTGGTAAACTTGGTTTTCTCATTAAATCATTTCAATCTGAATCTCGGTTTTTAATTTGACTAAGAATGAGTAAAAACTATTTCCACTAAACAGATATCGGAACAATTACAAACATTGGGTAATTCAACAAAATAATTGATATACTAATTATCTTATTGTAACAAATGAAAATATTTTTTCCAACGATACCGAAATGAGAAGCAACTATCAATCACTCTGTCGTATCTCCGCCTCGCATCAATCACTGTCCTCATCTAATTGTAATCATTAATAATTTATTATATCGTAATTGTGATAGTAAGCTATTAACATTCCTACTTGCAACTGAACCGTCCATTGTGATTGTCGTTTAATGACAATTAGTTTCAGCACGTCTGAAATTTTGTGCCCGAAGTATCAGCGATGATCTAATCTGCACTAAAATACGTAACCAATTTGGTAACCGTACCTTACGGGGTTCGGTCGTTTCTTGTTAATTACTTGAACGCACATAAATTACCATTAAAGCCATCACTCGTCGCGAGAGACGAGGAAAGATACTGCTCCAGTTGCACGTATACCGGTGGCAGCACGTCGACTGCCGAGTAATTCGCAAAAATTAATTACTAACTTGTTCTACGGTGAGAAAGGATCTCTCATACCGACGACGGGGCGGAGACAAAGGAAAAAGGATCTGTTTCAGAAATCGTCGCACAATAGAACGAGAACGCGAGACTTCTCCGAGGAAACAACCGCGCCGCGACTACGTCACGTCGTCGTCGTCGGTGTCGTCGCGATCGGTATTGGCTTTTCAACGCCGTGTTTCTCCACCGCTTACGCGAATTTCACGCGGAAATGAAAAATAGATGGAGATCGTGCTCGTAACAAATTTGTTACATTTTTGCGAACGAGATATAGAAACGCGGGTTACGAGCCGAAATCTGTTCGACGATTATTTCATTCGCGATCGGTAATTTCTGAAACTATACCAATTGACAGGACTGCGATTATGTAACATTTTTAAATGCCGCAAGGAGAAAGACATTATATGATAAAGTGCAAGATATATCTTTCTCGACGAAGCTTATCCGTTTCTCTAAAACGTTAAGCTCGAAACGACGTTGTGCTTCGTCGTTTAGCCAATCTCCGCGCTTCGAGAGAAACTTACTATCGGACAAGATATTATCCGAGCAGTAGGGTTAAACGTTTCTCCACATCCCCCCCCCCCCCCCCCCGAGGTGGTGCGGTATTCCAGCGGCGTTCAACGTGGAGGACGCGAAAACCACCCGGCGATATATAAATAAGCGTTTAATGTCGCGCGCTGCTCCTAAATTGAATCTCGCCCGGCCGAAGATCCGTGCGGACGAGATCCTTAGGGACGCGGTCACGAGCGAAACTACTGTCCGATCCCGGGCGTTTCTTTCCACGACGGCACTCGGGGCCACCCTCGGACGAATCTTTCCCGACGATTTATCCAACCCCTCTCCATAAACGGGGCAGCCCTCTGCGCCGCATACCGAGAGTCAAGCGCCGCACGACGACGATGGACCCCATACGTTCTCTGTTTGCCTATTATGTATGGGTTTTATACCGTGGTTTACCAGAGGGAAATCTGGCGGGCACGAGAGGGGGCTCCCCTGGGGAACTTATGACCAGTGATTAAGTATGACGTATCGGTGGTAGGATCCGCGCAGCGGGGCGAGAAGGAGGGTTGCACTCGCCCTCGCTCCGCTGCAGATATCGCGCTTCTCGTGGAAAAATCGCGCCGCTATATTCTCCATTGTGCCGATGTTTCGCGGCGAGATGAATTGCCATCGGCGATATTCCACGTATAGCTATCCGAGATTGCTGTTCATCGCGGGGTGACGCCGATTGACGATTCCACCTGCAAGGTGAATTGGGAATTGAGATTTTCTTCAAATGCAATTGTCATTTACATTACTTTGAGAAGGTTTTCATAAATGAAAAGTTTCCCCCAGAGAGTTAATTACATTCGACATTTTGTAAATTTTATAGGAAACGAGAAGAGCGTAATGGTCATTTTTTCAAAGTTCCTTTTTATTTATAAGTAAAGCTTCTTTTTTTCTGTAAAATTTGTTATAAAGTCATTGTATCAAGATTCTTCCATTTCTGCCTCCATATTTCCAGGAGAAAAAAATTAAGAGACCTTACAATTTTTGAATGTACTTTGTATATATTAATGATGGCGATTCAATGTGTTTTAGCTTGAAATAGCTACCTGAGTATTCCACTATTCTTCTCTTCTCCTTCATCTATTTATCAGATGTGCTTTATTATCACATACGCATTATATTGTCATCGAAGCAACGTTCTCTCTCACGATCGTCATCGTCTTCTTCTGCTCGTGTTTCATGAATTTTGATCGCATCACATTTCAGGACACATTTAATTAATGCACGAGCAACGCTTTTCCATTAAAATACCACTTTTCATAAAGACGATGCTTGTAACGTTTCACCAGGAAGCCCTTCAAATGACACTTTTCTAATCGGTACTTAAACGATCTGTGAACAATTCTGTATTAAAATGTGAACCGATAAAATAATAAAGTGCGCAGGACTCGTAAGAGAACAGCGTTTCGTATCGGATCTTCTGTCGACGTGTATAAAATGACAGAATAATAAAATTCATAAACTTCACGGAAACATCAGAGAGAGAGAGAGAGAGAGAGAGAGAAGAGAGAGAGCCGACGCTTCGTCGTTACCGACGTCGAGAAAAGAGCTGAAATCGATTGTGAAGTGTTAGAAGCGACGGGCACGTTTCGCTTACGAGGCTTTTGAAAATGAGAATCGATTTCACGGCGAAGCGGAACAAAGTGATATCGTTTATTGGACAAAGAGCCCCCGGCTACACGTGGCCGATCACACGCACGAACGGCTCGCCGCGGCGTGTATTTTTACAACGGCGGCGCGGCTGGAAAATAAAAAAAAAAAAAAGAAAATAGAAAAGGGAGGTACGGTGTGGTTATACATGACGCGACGTGTAAATGATCGCGAGCTAATGAGAAAAATTCGCGACGACTGGCGGAAATGAGGTACACACGCGGATCGTATTTTTCGATCGGTCTCATTCAATCGAGAACAATTGAAACTCCACGTTGCTGCAAAAACGCGCGCGCGCGCGCGCGCGCGAGAGAGAGAATACAAATAACGATTGGAAAAAAAGGGAACAATGGAGAATATTCATTCGCGCGAGAACGAGAAAGAGTCCGTCGGCGCTTCCGGAAATCGGGCGGCCAACTTCGTCGACGGTTTTATTGGCGACGGCGGCGCGGCCGTCACAAAGCGAGAGCAGCGGAGGGAGGGAGGGAGGGAGGGAGGGAGGGAGGAGGGGGTAGTTACGCGTCGTCGGTCGTCGGTGCGTTGATAAAGTGACCGAATGGAAAAGACGGCCGGCGCATAACGCGCCATAGAGAGCCGAATATATTGTGCCGCGTTGGCAAAGGGGTAATTCCCGCAGTAGGAAGTCTTATTGGAAAAGGGTAGATAAGGGTGGTAGAGAGTGTTGGCGGCCCGCGCGCTACACAAGGGCGGGCTTGCTATGGGTGTCGCGCGCGCCGCGCGGGCGTCGCGCGGCGTCTCTCCCGTCTCGCGCCGCCGGGAGAGAGCGGAAATTAAATATGCCTTTCTCCCGTCTCGCGCCGCCGGGAGAGAGCGGAAATTAAATATGCCTGACTCGATAAGTCAGAGCACCCGCGACTGTGCTCTCTCCGTATCAACGGGCGGGAGATGAGCTATTGTGCTATTTTCGTGCGGGATCTGTGCGCGCGCGAGGCCGTCCCCTCTCGCCTCTGTGTTGTACGCCACGTACTCTCTCTCTCTCTCTCTCTCTCTCTCTCTCGTCCGCGCGCGCGGAACGCGCGAGGGTGTTTCGTTTACTCCCTCGGTCTCGCGAGCGAGCGCGCGAGGCGGATATCGCCGTGACGCGTCCGGCGAACGTGTCCTGCCTCTCTGCCTATACCCTCCGTCCTCTCCGGGTTTTATTCTTCCTCTCTTTCTCCTCTTTTTTTCCGCCCTGTAACGGAGATTGCATCGGGATTGCGTTTTTTCTTTTTTTTTTTTCGTCCAATGCTAATAGATTTTCTTTCACACGCTGGGATTAATAAAACGCGGGACATACGGGCGAGATCGATCTCGCGCTTTAACTTGCCGGAAGAAGATCTTTTTGGTGGAAGGTCGTAAGAGAAGAAATGTTGAGACCCCAAAGTACCTTTGGCATCTATAAGTGACAAACCGAAGATATACTTGTTCTAAAAAATATTCTATATTTTACCTCGAATAAAAATTTTCGTTGTCGTTTCCGTATATTTACTCTTCCTTAAGGCGATGCTGGAGAGACGGCCGAACTTAATCGATGTCGATGAAACAGATTTTTTTAATTCCAATTAAAATATTACATACACCAAGAAAATATTTACGTACATTAAGTAAAACATTACGAACATTAAATAAGCCATTAAGTAAAACGTTACGTACATTTCTTGTTCTGCTATGTCCTATAGATATCGCTTGAATGTGAAGTTATGTACACTCAAATCGTATTTCTCGTGCCATTTCCTTTTGTAAGCTTCAAAATCATAATTTGAAGGTCTCATGATAATCTTATAAATTAGTCAAATCCGTCTTTTTTGTTTGAATATATGCTCGCATTCATTTGTATATGTGAAGAAAAAACCTACGTGGTCATTTTTGGGAGATTCTCATACCGGTTTGGACTTTTCCGGACTTGTTTGTGTTTTCCCCTCTTTATTCTGGAAAAGGATTTTTTATTCTGTGTAAGGAAAACGAAACGGCACGAGAAATACGAAACGAGTGGTTCCGTCGGTAACTCCAGCATTCCCTTAATAGTTTCGAAGATGTAAAACTTGTGTGTGTATATCAACTATGTAATTTATATCAGATTAAGGGTATAATGTTAATGACAATCTACATTGTCGATTTCTCTTCCAGCTCGATCACGATAGGAGAGGAAAAATTCCAGTACAACGCGGCCATGCGTGCGCACCAGCGGCGGAGAAAAAGAATTAGTCTAATCAGATAATAAAACGAGCGCGACGCGGACGAAATAATTATATTAGATTTATCGAACCGGACGCCAAACGAGCTCCTTAGATAATAGGCTTTTTACGACTCCGCTGCACGAACCGCGCCGCTTGAAAGTTACGATCCTGTAAAGTCCTCTTTACGAGACCATTACCAGGGCTGTTACTCATATTTTTACCCCCAAACGATTCGAGAGACACTTCGACAATAGCACGATAGATGAGCGAGCGTGATAACTCCGTGAGACGGATTTTTTTGCCTTTTCTGCAAAATGTAAATCGACGTGTTTATTTCGCCGTTCGAGTCGAATTCATTATCAAACGTCTCGCGAGATGCGATGTCGTGCAGGGAGCGAATTGATGATAACGCATGCATATCGTTTGACTGACAGAAGAAAAGCCCGCGCGAAATGTGGGATGACGAAATAAAAGAATTGTACAACGTTAAGCCATTTTGTTACCAACGCAGCTGACTGTAGAAGTTTGTATAGAAAAAAAAATTTAAAGCCGAGAGAGATGTAACGAGGAGATCTTTTTTCTAATGGATTATTGCTCCAGCTATTCCGTATCTTCCTGTTATTGCAAACAAATCACATTTCCGTCGTTGGGAAATCGATTCCAAATTCGCCATAGAATTGATAACTAGGGAATAATTCGATAAACCTGGGGGGGCAACCTCTATAAATTCTCTGCTTTTTACAGTCGCGGTCGGACGCACGCGATAGCAATCGCAAATTCGGTCCAGCGAGCAACGACACGGCTCGCATCGGTGAACAGGGAGGGAGAAGACAGTGGCGAGGAGTCAGAGGGGCGGAGGGGGGGGAGGGGGGGGCGAGAGGGAGAGAGGAGGAGGATACCCATGCAGAGACTTTTCTGCCGAGATTTTTTTTGGGGGGGGAGAGAGAGAGAGAGGAGTAGGCTACCCATGCAGAGACTTTTCCGCCGAGAGTGAAACACACCTGAGGAGGAGGATCAGGAGGATTCGTATGGTATCGCCGAAGCGTCGACAAAAGAAACAGCCCGTATAAGTCATATATAGGCCCAGACGATCACTGCCGCTTCATTTGTCATCGTGCCTGGGGTACAATTGTTCGCCGGTAGCAGCCGCCATCTTGCTAGCCACCCCCTAATAGACCGCCACGCGCATTCAGCGGCCTCGGTGATAAATTGCGAAATAATCTCGTTCGGGGTGCATTATGTCGCAGGTTTGAAGACGGCGCGCGAGGCCATGCTCGCTCGACTGTAACTTATATTTAAGTTATTTTGTCAAGAGATCGAAATCCGCGCACCTCATATATACGTTCACACCCTGTCGAAACTACCAACGCGTTCCAATCCCTCCGTCACTCAAGGTTCCTCAACAAGACGAGAATTAAGACAAAGTTTTGATAGCTTAAATGATAGCTTTCTTTATACCTTTTTAAAAATACGCCTAAAGAAAGAATTCAGAAGTTCCTGTGTTATTTAAAATAAAAAGAGTTCTGTACTTTATATATATAATAATATAAACTTGAATTAACGCAATATGGCGCCATTTCAAAAAATTGCTATTCCGAGAAAGTATGATAAAAAATATTTCTAATCCGGTCAAAATTTGTTCATGTCGAGCCTGTTGCATCCAACATGGTTCTCTGACTTTCCTCAGAAAATATACACAAATTATCATAAGTATAGGTATATAAATCCGATTGTTGCCAAACAGCATTAGGTATACGTTTCGAAATCATCGATGCAAAAATCTACTTTGTATTTATCCGATTCGCAGCTTCAAAGAATTGTGCACTTTGTATACTTTCCTTTAGACGTCTTTTCCTTGAAAACCTAGTCTACCGAATCATCTGTATATTCGCTGCGTCACGCAAAAATACCTACATATTACGGTGTCAAGGGTTGAATGAATTTTCTTAGGAGTCACTTTCAGCAAAGAGTTCATTAAATGCAAGCCGCGCCACAGCGAAGTAGTTCGAGGATTTTTATTGTGAACCAAGGATGGATGCAATGCGCGTGCATGTGAAAGGTTTTGGAAAATCATTCCGGTATAAAGATGTCGGTGTCGCTTTGTCCGAGATTGTCACGGGACGCGGAATAGTTCATTCAATATTTCGTCGTAAATGTCATCGCTTTGCCATCGATCGATTTTACATCGCAGGATGCTGTGCAGAAAATCTATGTCGAATCTCTCGCTTTAACACATTTGGTTATAATAGCTGCATCTTCTAGATTATCTTTAAAGAACTCGAGAAAAACGTAAACAGGAAATATTCGTTACATCGTTATTTTATTTTTGCCGAGTTTGGATATCCTCTACTTTTAATACAGCGGTCATCACAAATTTCTCTCTTTTTACGATTATAAATTCTTTGACAAAAATACGTATTATCTAATAACAAAGTGTTAAAGCTTCAAATATACTCTAGAATTGTGTATCCAAATTTTTATCAAAATTCAAGAAATCTTTACTTTGGTAATTATTCTACATATAACTGTTAAATTATCGAAAAGTGTTTAATTTCCAAGTAATTCATGCTCTTCGATATAACGTGCCAATATCTCTTCTTATGCAAGCACAACATAATCGACATAGTTATATCGAGAACAAACATCCTGTCGAGTTCAAGTACATGAAATCGTTAACGACGACCTCAAGAAATCAGCAAGAGATTTTAATCCTAGATTAGTCAACCGCTTACCTGATTTGGCTCACGGTAGTGGCCTCTTTACGCCAATCGTGATGGACGCGAACGATCGAACGTATTTCCGGCGATTGTTACGGCGATTATTGAATCAATTAGAATCGAGGCATAATGAAAATAATTGGAATACAATCACTTAACCACGGGCCGTAGGCCAATGCTTGAGCCCTTTCGGGGCAGGCATTGACATTTAACCTACGTAATCCAATCGTGGAAAGGATGAGAAAAGGATATCAGAAGTTCGAACGCACAATTGCTGAAATCGGAAGTGTTGTAACGAAATTATTTAATCGAAACTCTCTCCCGTAGTAGTCTTGATTTCACTTCTTTATTCCGTTATTTAGATTCGCTTGAATTTTGATCGTATGTAAAAAATAATTCCTTTTAATTGCCGACTAAAAAGTTCAACTTTGCTATGCAAATTCTCAAAAAATAAGTAGTACATTTTGTAATACATATGCATTTTGAAGTGATTTTTAATTAAATAATTTATTTCACATTTATTTAAAAGAAATAAAGGTGAATTATAAAAAAAAAGAAAGCCACTAAAGACAAAAATGTTACAATACTTGAACGAATAATCCTACTTTTGATTTTGAAAGAAATTCTATTCTATTTTAGACAACGTAGGATACAGTTTGTTTCGCCGTTCATTGTAAAAGAAAAAAACGATTGCGGAGAGAAGTTATATGAGAATCTTCGCGGAAACGTTGACTTTCCTCGTCGCGGATTGAAGAGCAGCCACGCGATCGTCGAACGATTGACTCGCGGCGCTTCGACTATTCTTTTCCTCCCCCTGAAGAAACGTCGGGCGAATAAAAAGAGGGAGGTCTGGACAAGATAGGAACGAAGAAGCAAGGGGGAGACGGTATCGTCTCGAGCTCGTCCGAAGCGCCGCGAGTAGCTGCCAACGGCTCGAGAAATAGGGGACCAGGTGCAAAGTGACTCCGGTGGAGTTCCCTGAAGAGGGAGGACGTGTGCGACCGGGGAGGTGACGGTGAAAGAAGGACAGCGGGATCGGGGGAGAAGGACAAACAGAGAGCTCTCGCTCTCGTATGTCGAGCAGAAGTTTCTCGGAACACAATCGCGTATAATACATATGCAGTAGTCCTGGCGGAGTCCGGTGCCAGGTTTAGTCCTGGCGAATGAGTGCCAGTCTCGACCGAGAACCGACACCGAAGGTGGACGTGGAGAATTGTGCAACATGGCCGATAACCGGCGAGACCCGTTCGACACTCAACGTTTCTGCGTTTTAAAAAAAAACTCTCACCTTAGCGACTTGTCGAGTAATACGCGAAAATTTATTGTTTTGTCTTGTTGTTAGAATAAACTTACATATCTATTTGATTATAATTACTGTGTTGTACGACTGTGCTTCGTCGTTTCGTTCGTTTTGCTATGGAAAGCACTCAATGTTATTTCGCATTCAACAATATGCTTAAATATATATATGATATAACATATATATAATATATATGTGATATAACATATGTGGTGTTACAAAAAAATTGTATTACAGACTTGGATATATATATATAAAACACATTGAATTACTTAAGCTGACTGAGATCCGCTTCGACAAAAATAAGATCATTTCTTCTTGGAAATTGAAATTTGTAACATTGATGTTACGTTACTTTTACATTGAATGTTATATTACTTTTTTGGTGTCTCGACTGGATCGTTTTATCTTTCAGTCTAGTCGTACATTTTTCAACCCAAATTTTTAGATTAATAATCTCTCGCATACCATGGAGAACATACACGCGCGTAAATCAGAATCTACTTCCCCTGTTTACTCGGCGCGAACTGCAGGTACGCGGGAATAACACGTCTACATCGCGGAACAAGCGCCGAAAGCGAGGGGGGGATTTTAACGAACGCCCCTCGCCCATCGATCAAATCGCGATAATAATCCCGATCTTGTCGCTCACGCGGCCGGAGAAGAATCGAAACGTCGAGCTCGCGTCGGGGGACATCACGACACTCTGGCTGGCGCGATTATCTCCCGACTTATCGGATACAATAATGGCGCGGGAAAATATCCCCGTCGCACGATCACGGCCTGTTAAAGGAGCTTTCTGCACACCCGCACCCTCGGGGGGGGGGGGGGGGGCCGACCCTATCTACGCTTTGTAAGATAACACCAAATTAAATTAAACGATGCAATGGATCCAAGCGATATACCTCGTCGAATATCCCTTCTACGGCGAAAGTGCAACGTCAGATCCAAAAAAGAATATTTCACTTCCGCACGAGTTTATCGTGATTTATTGTTTTATTATCATTGATGAATCCGCTGAAAATTCTCAATTAAAGGGTCAATATAAGAGACGAGGAACATTTCTCTCTGTGGCTATATCGTGATAATGCGATATAGAAATTTCCACATTGAATTCCGAGTTGCAGTGAAACTTCGTCGGCCGATTAGGAGATGCAACATGCGCATTGACGAAAGGAATAAGCAGGCCGCAGACACAGGCTGGTTACAAAGAGGAGTTGGCCCGCTCTAGAAATACGGATTTAACTACTGCCGCGGCGTTTTATGACCAAGACATAGTGTATCCCGGTTGCGCAGCTGCGACGTTTAAGTTCCCATCGTCCGCGTGTCCTATGCGGTACCACCGTGGAGAGCGGTATGTATAACGTATTTACGGCGTGCAAATTATAGTTAAAGTCAAGAAAGACGGGCCAGTGCCCGACCGCGCGGTGTAAGACCGCTCAGAAATACCCAAAGTCCACGACGGAGTCTGTTCCTCTGTATCGATGAGAAGAGCTTCGCGCTTCTAAACGCAGCGGAATTACTTATTACGTGTATCGATGAGAAATAAAGACCCTGAAAACTGAACTCTCACTCTTGAAGATTGAAAATGGACTCAATACTGGCTTATTTTCACTCTTTATAGAGAATCAGATTACACTCCAAAGTAAATGTCGATCATCCTAAACTTGCTCTGTTTTATTTTCCGGTTAATCTTGTAAGGCCGGAATCAGACTACGCATTGATACGATTGAGATTGAAGAACGAAAAATTGCAATCCGACCAATGAGAATAAAGGATTCTTTAGCTCCTATATCATTTCGATTGGCCAAATTTCAATCTTCAATCTGATTCCGGCCTAACAGAGCCGGGTCTGTTTTGTCCCTGGTTGACCAGTCCGCAATATTAATCGCGACATTAATGTGGTCGCGAGCCCTCTGAAATTTGCAATGACGGGGAAAAAGATTCCCGTGGGTCCATCCACAGATCCGAAAGGGTCCAATTAGCCCGGGGTCCCCGACACGGCGCGCTCGCATCGACATCTAATTACCGGCCGGGCATTGTGCGCGGGGGTGGCGCGCGCGTTAATCAACATTTTCGGGAAGGGGGGCGTTTTTTTAAGGAGGAAAAAGCGTGAGTGACGTAACGGCGAGCTAATAACGCAAATACGGGCCGGATATATCCGCGAAAGGTGAAGTAAACCCACCGGCAGCGTGCGCCGGCGGCGCGGCGCGGCGCGGCGGTGTGGCGCGGTTAATAGGACCGCCCGTAGTCGCTGCCTCTAATACCGGTACGATTAAATGCAGACAGGATATTAAACCGCGCGCTCTATACAGGCGCGACCGTAATACATTTTGACAATGCATCGCTGAGGCAATAAAGTAAAATCGTAAACCTCTCGCCGCGCGCGCGCGCGCGCGCTCGAATCCGCGTGAGCGAGTATACGGTGTGCTGTCCGCGCGCGCGGGAAAACAATTTAGAAAGCGGCTTCCGTCGCGCGAGTTATACGACGTTCGCATGGCCGTGAACCGCGACACTTTGTAACCCGTTGCCATGTGTCGAATACGAAATTGACGATTCAAAGGATTTCGTTGAACATTATTAATTCATTCGACTGTTTACAAAAAGTGTGATAAGTATTATACGTACATAATTATAGTGACTTAATCATTTAAGGGGTAACGCCACTCTAGAATTTTCAAAATAATCAAAAAATTTTTTTTTTGTTTAAATGATGCCTTAGAGTCTTAAAAATAATGTACACTTGGTCTCGTAGTGCGATAAAATTTTCAAGTACTTATTTCGAAACCGAAACTGCCTTCGCTCGATTAATAAGAAAAGATTCGTGGTACTCGTGGCAGAAGGCAAAAGAGGCCAGGGTATTGTCAAAATCGGTCAGAAAAGAGACAGAGTAGGAGAATATGGAAGGTGAAATGTATGGTGCAGGCATTGCCGACTAGAGGTATATAAAAAAAATTTATACTATTTTAGTACTTAAAACTTTAAACGCGTTTTTCTCGAAACAATGTTTTTCAAGTTGGCCGGAAACATAACTCGAACAATTTTTGAACGATTCAATTCAAATTTTAACAGTAGCTTTGTAATTAGATTTTACACAGAAGTACGTAGGAGTTTTTTGATATCTTGTCAACTTTTTTTGTTATAAACAATTTACGATGAAATTTTTTACTGAAAAATGAATTTTTTCTTCAAATAAGCATTATTTTTTCAAAATTCAATATTTTCAAAATTCCCTACGTACTTCTGTAGCCAATTATATATAGTTTACAAAAAATTTTGGTTTCTTGTTCCGGATTGAAAATTGTGGGAGAAACTTTTCCGGCCGTGAAGTCCTTTCAGCGAGAGGTGGTCTCGAGTTTCGTATTATGTAGCCTCCATTTTGTTTAAAAATGTTAATTAAAAAATTTTTTTATTTGCTTCAGAACATGTATAATAAACTCCTATAAACAGATTTTCCATTTCCTTTATTGTATCTTCGTAAAAAATTATCAAAAACATGTCTTTTTTTCGAGCTCTAGAATGGCGTTACCCCTTAAATTAATTTCTCTTTTTTGTTTTCATTAAGCGTAAAAACGGGAAATGATTGATATACATTCAGAAATCTGTATACAGTAAATGCACTTACTGAGAAAAACATTATTAGAATTTATTTGTGAGATATAATGTTTCATTATAATAAATCCTTATTTAAAGACAGCGGAATAAAATTTTATTATTTAGAATTAATAATAATAAAATATAATTCACAGAAATGTATATTTCTCGTCAGTACAATTAATTTTTTTTATAATCAGTAGGTAAATATTAAAACACGCGAGTCACATATTTATGTGCGAATATTTCGGTTGTTTTTTCCAATACTGATATTACATCTGTGAGACCCTAAAAGACACTAATTAATTTCAAGAAATCAAAATGACATAACTTGTATAGTATATAAAAGAATACGTGTATATAAGTGTTAAGTTTTATTAAATAATTTGTAGATGTAACATAAAGAACATATCATTGTATGGATTCAACAAATCCATCAGCTTTAGAGGATTGATATTAAAGTGTATTATACATTTGCGTATTTTAACTTAATAATTTGAATCTAAAACATAACAACATGATTACAATTTTCAATTTTCCAACCGTCCTGGCGGTCGGAGATCAATTTACGATTACTTTAATCTCGCGCCGACCTGAAAGCATTACCGTCCATAATACAACGCACGCAGGTCGGATGTTGCGTTAATTACATTTAATTTGTCGGTCCGTCCGCGCGCTTTTCGACAATGGGCGTAAAGTTTGGGACCTCTCACGAATCGGAGAACGGCGGGTTCGCTGTCGCTATAATATCGTCGGGCTCGCAGCGGCATAACTGAAATTCGAGCCGGCAGATCTAATGTTGCTAGCGGCAAGTCATCACGTACGGGCGCCCCTTTTCGGCTCTGCCGTCACGAAAAAGCAGAATCAAAGTCGCTAGCACGCGAAAACCGTCGCGTCGTCTCGTGTTTCGAGCATTAACTAACGCGCGTATCATCGCGATGGCAGCACGAGAATTTGCGATCGGCCGTCGTTGGCCCTCGTGACGTTTCGATCTCAATGTTTGTTCTTTATTCATCGAATGACGTTTAAACATGGAAAAGTCACGGAAAATTCGACGTGTTTAACGAACGTTACGCTGGAATAAAAAAACTTTGTCAACTTGAATAAATAGTCATACTTTGGACAGTCAGTTTGTTGAATCTGTACAGAAAAAAAAAACGATTTCGTCGGACCATCAATATAATTGTGTAAGAAATTCAAGTATAATGAAATAAATAATCTCTGCAAAAAGTTTTAAAGTTCAAGCGATCAACTTGAACATTCTGCATAATTATATTCATAATCCCACAAAATTATTTTCAGATCTATATAACTAACATTTTAAATTTCAATAAAACGGATAGCTTTCCATGATATATCTTGATTTATTTTCCATTTATTAACTGTACTTTTTAATTGATCTTTTTTTTTGCTGTAACGATCAAGTTAAAGTGGAGAAACAACAATCTATCTACTTTTAAAGAATATAAATGTTTGCCTGACATTTCGGAGCAACTTATTTCTTGACTTTACGTTTAATTATTTACGCGATGTGTTCAGAAGAATAAATCTTCATAAAAAAAAAAAAACATGAAATATGCAAATGTTTTACAAATTGTATAATTGGATTTCTGCATAGTCGCAGTTTCTCTGTCTGAGCATCGTTTCTTTCCCGCCTCTGCGATTTTTGGGCGAAAATTTTGCCATATCAGCGACCACTTTCGGCTGACACTGAGAATGCATTTTAATCTTGTTTCTTCGAGCGACGAGCATTTTTCTGCGAACGTTCGGGCGAAGAGCCACCGTCTATTTTAGCCCCGGGTAAGACACGCTAAAGCGCTAAACGGTGCGTGCCGACGAACGCCATGTAGAGATATCTTAAGATACGAGGGACAGCCTGACGCGGATGCCCGCGCTCCATTAACTGCGAGCCGCAAAATCGAAGTGGGTCCCGACTTAATGAAGTCATCGCTGAGCGAGGTTGTGAAGAAAGAAAAAAGGGTAACTTGTCGTCGTACACGTCAAATAAATGTCGTCGTCCCCACATTTCTAAAGATCACAACGGTAAAGTGAAAGGCCTGGGCCTCTCAACCCTTTGAGTCGATATCAACGCTTTAAAACTCAAAAAAAAGAAACTTTATGCCAAACACTTTACCAGTTACAAAAGTAATCGACAATTAGAAAATCGTATTGCCATCTAAATATTTTTTTATTCAAGAAAAACACGACTAGTTTTTTATTACGAAAAGTCGATGTAAAGGGCCGCTCAGTCGACGTCACAAAATTTTATTTCTTCAGTATTCTTTGTTCGTTTGTTTCGTTTATCTCTTCATTCGTTCAAGTCTCAATGTTTTACGGATGTCACATTGCATTTTCCTTGCTTCATCGAACGTTACTTCTTTAACGCTGCTCTTCACGCAGTCGCTTCGTGCCTTCAACGGGGAGCGTACGGCTGGTACGCCCCTGATGCCCTCCTCCACCCGGCGCGGCGTTTTAAACCCATGCGCCGCCGGTCTTCTACCGGGATATCGTCTGTAAGATGAGACGCACCAGAGAAGCGCACCCGATACGGTGGACTAATTGGCCGATAAATCAACCGCCGACTCTTACCTTCGCCGGCGCGGCCCCGAGAGCTCCTGACCTTCTAGACTCATAGGCGGAAACGTCCGGACGCGCGCGGTACACGCACGCCGGCCAAGCCTAATTTCGAATGCGAGTCCGAACTGTATATCGAGACCCCCGGTTGACGCGGGATCTCGATTAAATCGTCCCAGACGCGTTTTATTAGGCAAATTCGCGACGCTCATCCGACTATACCCTTTCATGAAATGTTACTCCCTCAACAATTACTATATTCTTCAGGTACAGATAATATTGTATATGTTTGCATCTAAATACATCATCTTCCAATAGGTGATTGAGATGGATTATAAACTCGTTATCGATGTAAGCTAGATCAATAGTAGTTAGCATTATTTCTAAAAACAGCGCAGCTACTGTCCTATAAAAGGATTACGTTTATTCGAGCTAAATAAGTAGATTATATATGGAAGCGAAGGACGATTTTGCTGAAGTATCTATAAATTATTTGCGTATAAACACAGATCTGAAATAAGTTTGTTGGACGATTAAAATAATAATATATGTAGATAATTCAAGAATAATGAAAGTTTCAGTATCCTCTACTTAAATTACTTTGATAGTCCAACAAAATTATTTTCAGGTCTGTGTGTTTAACTAAATTTTTAGAAACTTTAACAAAACCTTCCTTCCTGTGCAGCGTGGGGATAAATCAATAGTTGGAATCCGTTAATCAAAGATGCAATGCTTTCTGTATAGCTGATGAGAAGAAATATTCTAGTGCAGTCTAATGCAGGAATAAAAGGCAGTTTGTGATTTCCAATATACACTGTAAAAAAAATTTCATGTAAATTACAACAGTCGTAGCGGGTAATTTTGGGACCCACTATAATAGTTGTAAACTTCCACGCGTTTGTCAATTTTCTATATTGAAATGAAATTAATTTCTTAATTTGTAATTGTAATTTGCCATCCAATGTAAAGATCAATTTACATTATCAGAGGTAAAATGAACTAATAATTTTTGTAAAATCACACAATTTTACCCACTATAAATTGTGTAATTGTCACACATATCATTTATGTAATTTTACGCAGTTTTTTTTTTTTTACAGTGTAGGACATTGTTGTTTCGTTCGATCTTTATCGTTCCAACAAGATGAACGGAGACGAATGAAAAATTCATTATTAACACAAAGAGCCAAGATCAACAATTAACTTCAGATTCCTATACGGATCTATTGCGCGTCTATACTGGCGAACGGGACGATAAATCGCGCTCGCGCAATTGGGACCCGACTCGCGGGGGACATGAGAGATCGCTTCTTCGCGGTCACGTAGCCCCGGTAGCTGCGGTAGCTCCGGTAATTTGTGTCCGCAACCGGCGCGTCGCGTCGCGCCGATGCGATATCTTTCGTGCGAAAGCAGCGAGAATGTGAGAAAAGCGGTGAGTGTCTCGCGCGGCGGAACAGGTTCCTCGGTTTCCGGAGGCAGATCGGCGACGGCGGCGGCGGCGGCGGCGGCGGCGGCGGGTGGAGACAGTGCGGTGCGGTGCATGCAGAAGGGCGTCGGGCACAGGAGAGCTGTGTAAACCGCGCACACGCACCACCACCGCCAGCACCCGCCACCACCACCATCACTATATATCGCCGCACATCACCGCCACTACCACCGTCGTCGTTGCCACGTATGCGCGCTAATCACATCGGAGCGAACTTGTCGGAATTAATTGGTCCCACCAATTAACGCGCGCTCCCTCTCGGGGCCGCTGCAGTTGTCGATGCGCGCCCAGCACGGGGTGGGCGACACGTGGGGGGGGGGGGGGGGGAGAAGCGCAGAATCGAGATAGAGCCCCACGACACCCCTGTCGCCACCTGTATCCTGCCGTCTTCGTAAATGCGGACGACGTAAGACTCCATAGCTAAGTCGCTAATTAATTGAAATCCTGAGTGAGAATCTATATACGGTGTATATATAGTGATTAGATGCAAATTAGGGGACGTTCTGGATAATTAACGTTAATAACCGCACCGGCCTGTTTTGATCCTTTTTCTTTTTTTTTTTTTTTTTTTTTTTTTTTTTCCGTTCTACGGAAAAATCCGTAATTAGCGTCGATGTGGGATAATTGCATAATGCGCATTCCGTTAATTGAAATAATTTAATTTTTACCGTGCATCTCTGTTAAACTGATTATCCGCATATTGTTCTATGTATTTGAAACTCCTTCTGCAATCTTTTTTATTTAATTATTTGAATTATTTCTGCACAGCCTCTGCTTTTAATGTTTTTAAATACTCTTAGTTTCTCCTAATCCTTTTTAATCTAATTGATATATAAAAGAATAATAATTGTGTGATATTAAAGGCAATAAGAGTTAAAAAGAAACATTCGAAAACTAAATTATAATAAACATTTATAAATACTAAATAAAAAATTTAATAGATCTAACAAAAATATACATACAGGGTGGGACATTTAAAACAGGTTACCTGAATAACACGCTTGTTTTTAACAATAGAAGGAAAAGTGTCAGGCGAAAGTTGCTTGGTTTCGAGGGGCACATAATGTGATGTCAATAATTGTTTTGTAGATGGAGGCGTAAAGGATAGGCAAAGATCAAATCTGTTTTTTTAAATGGAATAGTACACTGTAAAAAATAAAATGTTAATTTTAACTCAAAGACGTTGAATGGATTTTCTGAGACACGCAGAAATGTTAAAATTAGTATTTTTGTGTTAATATCTTAACATTTTTGCATGTCTCAGAAAATCTACTCAACGTTTTTGAGATAAAATTAACATTTTATTTTTTACAGTGTAGGATAAAGTCGCTTAATATAAGATACCATTTTTTTAAAGACTTGTAATTTATTTAATTTGCAACCTTAACTCTTATTTTTATGTCAGTTTTACAGGAAATATATTTAAGATTTACCATAAAAAAAAAAAAGTTAGCGATCGATAGTAGCTATACTTTGTCGTACGTAAAATTTTTTATCAAAAGAGCCGATTTTGCTCATTCAAACAAGGGTTCCTAATACGAGACATAAAGGTTTCCTTATATGAGATGGTATCTCATAATAGGAAACCGAAGGAAAAATAAAGAAAAGTTTCCTGTCCTCGCCTTTATTACATGAAAGTAGGAACAAAAATTAAGTTATACATTGTAATTATGTATTTTATTAGTCGAGCAATATATACTAATTACAGAATTTGTGTGTATGACAATTTTATTATTCTAAATGTTTTTTTAAACATAAATAATGCGTTTTTCTATTTTATCGATATATATGCTCCCCTGATAACGTACAAATAATTAATTCGTTTAGTAGAAAACTGAATTATCGACAGTAGAATATGTAAGTAATGTAATGTTTATCGTGCGACGATAAAATCATATGCAACTATTTATTCGAACACACACTAGAGGGACATACTATTTTGTTTACGATTCATGTATATTTTATATAAAATGACAATTATTTAGAGTAGTCCCAAAATTTTCATGTATACAGTATATGTTCACACACATTTACAAAGATCGTTTGACGTAAATTGCAAGTATAAAACGAAATAAATATTGAAAATTGGTGCGAATATTTAATATCTATCATCGTTTTATGCCAAATTTTCAATTAAATTTGAGATTCGACTTTTTCCTGATATAAATAGATTTCGCATAAGTACTATTTTTTGGTAAGAATCTTTTTATTCGAAAGTAACAGAATTATCACTCGCAATGCGGAACCTTCGATCGTATTTTGCGACAAAATGGCACGTGATAATTAATATTACTGTTATTATATATATAGAAAATATAATCAACACAAATATCGATTTGTCTTTGTAATATCCTGAATTCCAAGGACAGGACAATATTGTGTGAATTATGTGTCTCCTAAAAGGAAAGCAGCCTTATATCGCTCTTTATAGCGCATCTGTCGTGCATCTTAAAACAAGATGAAAATAACAAAAGCAAATTTACTAAGAGACTAAAAGACTCTCTGAAATGAAATAGAATGAAAATTATAAACATTCTAATAAATATCCTTATACTTTTGTAATTTTTACTTCATTTCGTGACACACCATCGACTCCGAGATTAAAGGATTCAAATGCTCGAAGGATGCGGCTCGATTCATATAAATAATTTCATCCTCGCTGTTTATCGAAAGTTAAACAGGGACGCATGACGTCGACGAGCGTCGCGAGGGTGAATCGAACTCGCGATTCACGTTCACGTAGTACGAATCGCGGCCGTTCGAATCTCGCGCCGCGCGACGCGGGGCCGGCGTGCCGCGCGCACGCGCGAGCTGCGTGCCACCTAAACCGAGCACGGCGCGGCGCGGCGCTCGGGCGCCGCAATGTCGGCTATCCTGCGTACCGTGGCGGGCACGTCGCTCGCCTCTATCCGCGATTTCCTAAGTGAAAACGCGCGTCGCGCGCGTCCGCTCCGCCGTCCAGTGCCGCGTGCTATGAACGCGTGATCCGCGCGCGCGACGTAGACCGCCCGCCGTCGTTCCGCAGCTCGCAGCAGTAGGCACACCGCTCACACCGAGAAATGGGTGAGTAGTAGAATGTTATATTTCCCGTGGACGAAGTGCGAGGGGGTCGGCCGAACGCCGGCTGGTCGCCCGCTGCTTCTCCCACGCTCTCGATCTTCCGCCTGTCCTCTTCTGTCGCGTCGTGGCCGAGTCCGCGACCCGCCGGCGACGAAGCGCCGCGGACGAGGAGGAGGAGAGAGAAAGAGAAAAGGAAGGAATAGGAGGAATGCGGCGTCCGATCTCTGAATTGTTCGCGCTCGCTCGCTCGCTCGCTCGCCGACGAGACGCGACGAGCGCGCGTTAACGTAGGTCGTAGGAAATGGAATACGCCCCTGCGCGCCGCTCCGCGCCGCGCGCCGGTTTCCGTCCGCGATTTCCACGCTGCTCGCCGCACTCGCTCCTCTCGTCGTCGGCCCGTTCGACGATCCCCCCGAGATATAGCGGCCGGCGGATGTTTTCCGAACGGGGCTCGTACCGCGAGAACCTCATACTCGATGGTCTATAAATAGGTGAATCCGTCGGTTTGACGTTTTCTAGGGCG
>NW_017276833.1:1340143-1408360 GCF_001594065.2 Cyphomyrmex costatus | reverse complement strand
TCTCTCTCTCTCTCTCTCTCTCTCACTCACTCCCTGTCTTCCTTCCATGCGTGGGTTCGCTCTCCCCCCCCTTCCTCCCTCCCTCCCTCTCTGCCTTCGTCCTCTTTTTCTCGTTTTGCATAGGTATCGTATTTTACGCGATGCACTCGTCCGCAGAATTTTATACATCGTTCGATCCTGATCGCTCTCGATCCTCTCTCTCTTTTTTTTTTTTCCCCTACCTTTCTAGCGACTCGCATCTTTTCCAACTCACGTTCCTATCTTTTTGCGAGAGGAAAAAAAAAAAACGATTCTTTTACCGCTTTTTTAAAAATAATCAAATTTCTCGATTAATACGCGATTCTAGATTGATGTAGATTAATTGTTAATCTTGGTTTAATTTACGTTTCGTCTTTTTCTAGTTCTAAGAATAGAAAGGATAAAGAGAGTAAATTTAGCCGAGATTTAAAGGTAATCCGCATTGGTAGAAATGGACGATTCGCTCGGTCTTCCTGGTTGCCTTTTATCTTGATTTTTCTTGGAACACATTATTTCGTTTTAGAGCCGTAAAATTAGTGCTGAATCAAAAATATAACCCAGAGTATATAAAGCTTATGCAAAACGTTATTTAATTATATCCTATCTTGGAACAAGTTATGATGACCAGAAGATCGAAAGTAGCCCTTGCCACGCGTTAACTCGTGCAATCAGGACGTCAAGAATTATACGTTTAAATTGTAGCAGCCAAAATATCGAGATTATCGCCGTATCGGTTAATTGGCACGTCGAAGATGAATTACAATCCGAATGACGCAAAACGCCACTTGGGTCTTTCTCAGCTCCGGGTGTCTTCATCGTTTCGATCCGATCGTCCACCTTTGTGTGCTATAAATAAAAGTATATACCACACGCGCTGAAAGTTGCATAGGAATGTGTCGTGCCTTTGACAATCGAACACCGGCACGTGCCTCGTGAATAGGCGTTGCTAATGGCACTGAATTAAAGTTGAAATAAACTCGGATAACGCTTTCGCCGGGAAACCGCAGTTAATTTACTACCCACTCAGTCGTCAAGCTCCGTCGTGCAAGAGTCACGCTTTTATTTCCCTGGGACGGAGGGTATCGATTGGAGAAATCGTAAGGGCGAAACAGTGAACCGTCCCCGCGATGACGTGTGATTCCGTGAAAGCGGGCGATGTAATCAGTGAATCGCAAGTTCGATCCTTACCGTTCATATATACCACATATATCGTTCTAATTGTAAAGCTTATTTTTCGTTGCCGCATCAAACGGATGCTAGAACTTTTTTTTTCGCTTTCGTCAAATATCATATACATGTATACATATATTTATTTCCACTTTGAGTTCTGAAAGTGCAATACTAGTTTCAGCTGGAAAACAGACCTTTCAGAGAAGAGGACTACATTAATTTAGAGATCTATGAAAGAAGGGAGGAGAGTCTCGTAAGGCCGGAATCAGACTGCGCATTGAAGATTGGGATTGAAGATTGAAAGATTGGATTTTGGCTAATCAAAGTAATAGGAATTAAAATTTCTTTTTCCTCTCTCATTTGTCAAATTTCAATTTTTAATCGTCAATCTCAATTTTCAATGCGTAGTCTGATTCCGGCCTAAGGCTTGTTCTTTTTGCCTGCACTGCCTGAAGTGGTGCACACAATGCAATAAGTTGAAGTGAAACAGATATATAAGTTTGTTGCACTAGTTGAGCAAAAAGAACAGGCCTATAATCTCGCCTAGTACACAACACTGGGCTGGAACTGACAACCTGGTGAGAGAGTCACAGAAGAGTTCTTTATTATCCATATAGATGATGTTTAAGAACTTACGTGATCCTATCCACACTTAACACTATTATTACTGTTACATGCTCTCTAAATTCTTTGGAGCGGAATCTCCCTCTAAACTCTCTAAAGAATAAACATATTAAGCCGGTCTTAAAAAAGAGTGGCTAAATTTCTCAGCCTTTAAGAGTGAGATTTTATACTTTTTAGAGTGACAATCTAAAATTTTAGAATAGGTGTTAATACATTATTAATGTATTGCATATATAGTAATAAAGAAATAATAAATGCGTTAAGAGAACGAACGATAGAATGACAATCTAAAATTTTAGAATATGTTAATACATTATATTAATGTATTGTATATATTAATAAAGAAATAATGAATGCATTAAGAGAACGGACGATAGAATTGAATGTCGGTGAAATCAAGATTGTATTGTTATTTTGATACTAATTTTTCTTACTCAATCAGATGTTTCCAAAACAAATTAGATTATAGAAAAAAAATGCTACTCTTTTTTTAAAAAAATAATTTATTCTTAGCGCTTTATTTCAAACCAAATCTTTGCTACATCGTTGATTCAGCTTAAATTTATATATTATCCTCTTTTGATGTATACATTTTTAAATTCCATTAGAAACATTGTATTATCTTATTGCGTAAAAATAAAAGATCGATAATAATTTATTAACAAATCAATATTAGAGTTACTTTTTAGTACAGTTATTCTTTTTTTTTTTTTTATTAATGTTTTTTCTCTAAATCTTTTTGGTTTTCAATTGTATCCTCTACAGAGCTTTTCCTTCGATTTCCAATACCGCGACACAACGACGCGGATTCATCCGCACGATTTGTTACGCGGCACGGAACGAGTCCATCCGAACGAGCTTCTCGCTCGCGCGAATTATTCGCGATCGCAATTATAGCAGGACCGGTTGTCTACGAAGGAGCCGGCGACCCCGACGAGACGCCAGCGAACTGCACATAATTCGCTCGCTGCAATTGTGCATCTCCCGTCCACCCACGCGGCCGTTGCATTACGCGTGGTGTCCCACGCGGACAACGCGAACTCTCCTCGCGCGCGTATTCCGTCGTCTCTCTTTCACCTTGCAAGAGGATTTTAGGAGCTTTGCTGGAACTGGAACTGCTAGAATTATAATGCGACGAGTAAATCGGCACTGACTTTTTCTGTGTCGTGCTGGATGCAGATATTGAAAAATTAATTAAAAATACGTAATCATCGAAAATTTCATTCAAAAATAATTACAAAGCATAGAACTTTCCTATAGAACTAACGAGAAAGGTGTCGGTTGTAGAACTGTAATAAGTAACTAGCTCGAGGTTTATCATATATGTAATTTAAAAACGTAATCTCAAGAATTTATATACACTTTTTTTGAATATATGTATACATAGAAGACGACATTTGGAGAAAGTTTTCACACGGAAAGTATAAACTTCTAGTCCCAGTGACTTTTTGCGGAGACTATACACCTATATATATATATATTCTTAAATGTCAACAGAATGCATGACCACCTCAGAATAACACATTGGTTCAATTTATTTTTCAATAATTAGCGATCACTACAAATCTTTCGTATCGAATAGTCGTCTATACTATATACGTAGCATGTGCATTCAGCTTGTTATTCGTGTCTTCGTGACGATCATATTACGACAGTACGACGGATCGTAACCCCGATCCGCGACATTACGTGGCCGTCGATCTCGCAATGTATATACCTTACGTTTACGCGAAGACTTTACACGTGAGGCAGCCATTTCACGCACGAGGAGGCGTTTACATAATAGATCAGTCAACGACGGAGCGCGTAAAGTCGGATCAATGATCGACACGTGATATTGATCCTCTTCTCGGTTTCTATTGACGGGGACAGTCGGGAGGAGAGTCCCTCGGAGATTCCCATTTTAATGTCGGGCGCGTTTTACACGAAAAGCCACTGATCGATACGTATTCCCCAAACCGTATCCTAGAGATGCTGCCTGCATCTCTTGAGGGCGAATTCCCCTCGACGAAGACTCCTAATTGGCATCGACGGAAACGTCCGACGCACGAAAGCGTTGCGGAACTCGTTTAATTCTTGTACCGAATTTCTCGTAAATTACAATTCTGCTTCTGTGGAGAATTGTAATCAGAATAAAAAAGTATTACACCACTATTATATATGCAATCAATTTTAAGTAATAATGTTCGAAATATCATTAAGGCCCGATTTTTCATTATCTGGTTAACTTGTGGTTAAGCTTAACCTGATGTTTTATCCAATGGGCTTCATCTATGGTGATGTCATGGATAAAGCTCATTGGGTGAAACATCAGGTTAAGCTTAACCACAAGTTAACCAGATAATGAAAAATCGGGCCTAAATGCGACAACTTTTTAGTCAAAGTGATATTTTAGTAAAAGTAGAATCTTGTTGGACAAGATATATAAAAATAATAATCGTCATTTTAGTCTGGAATCGTATGTGGTTCTTTAGTAGGTACAGTCTCGAAGAAATCAGATTATCCAGTAGAAAGGGCGCTCGTTTCCTGTACGCATCCTGGATCAATATTTCAGGCGCTTATTGGTGCATGTGATGCACATCGTGCACAGACTTACGCCGTTCTTTGACACGCTCTTGGGAGATACAACACGACTCCGAAGTTGTACAATATTTGCAATATAATGCTTACTCAGTAGCTTAGATAAAATTACAAACAGCGGTTACCTGGGTTTTTTTTCCACACGGATTTAAAAGTTTTGGCGACACGAAACTAGTTTCGTCGGTGCAGTGTCTATCGTCATTTTATTTTTTATATCGAAAAGTTTTTGCAAAGAATCTCACTTGTTTCACTTTGGAACGATTTTGGATATCTGATTTGATTCTAATTATTATAAGATATTTTGTTTTACTGCAAAACTGTAAAGTCTAATCCGTCTTACATGTTCTTAATTGAAGAGTAACATATTCTTTATTCCTCACTTATTAATCATATCACCCTGTTATGCGAAACTAGTTTAAGTTGACAGAATTAGGGCACCGCGTGTGTATATGATGATAAAATTGTGACAAGCGAGCGCACTGGACACTTTCCCAGTTAACTGGATTAAAGCCTCATGGCTTATGCAATAATTCCATTTATAAATTCCTCTTAAATATAACTTCCAGTCGGATAATGCCTTTAATAATATTATCTGATTTTTTGCTTTGTAAAATTACATTTCTAACGTAACTTCAGATTTTCCGATCAAAGAAAGTAAATTTTAGAGTAAAATGTATTTAAAAATTTATAGAGCAAAAACTTCAAGATATTTTATTCATCTTTCTCAGCTAACTGGATTAAAGCTTTATGTAATAATTCCATTTAAAAGTATCCTTATAATAGCTTTTATATCTGAATGCCGTTAATATTATTATCCGAGCTTTCGCCTTTTACAAAAAGTATAATAATTGCACTTTTAATATATACTTAAGATATTCCTGGAAAAGAAAATTTTGGAGTAAAAAATTTTGTGAACTTCAAAATATTTATATATTATTTATATTAATATTTAAAATACATCTTAAAAGAATTTAGTTAGATTTTGGAAATTTGGAAATCATTTTATATTATTATTGAAATAATTATGTATGGAACGCTTAAACTAGTTGCCAGAATGTTAAAACTTTTTGCAGCATTATTTATCAAGCTTGAGTTTTACATAATTATCTTGATGATTCGATAAAATTATCTTTTTCAAATCAGTATCTATATATGTAGATATGCTTAAATTTTTAGATGTTTTAGCAAAATCGTTCTTGCTGTATGGTACACTTGAACATCTTTATTTCTAAACATTCGTAATGCATGCATCTGTGTACAAGCTAAATAAAAAGTTCAATCTGCCGACTTGGAAACATATTTTTCTAATTCTCTTGGGGTATTTGCGAATGTGATCGCTTGCAAATTTACGTTAAGCACAGATTACCGGGAGGCAAGGTGGTAGGAAAAAGGAAACGGCAAAAGTACAAAGCGCAGAGTGAAGAGGTGCGAAGTCGTCTCACAGGGGATTAGGCTTTCAGGGCGGAGTCGACCGTGAAAGTGAACATTATCTGCGCCGACTGTACCGGTTGACAATCGGGACTCGGCGAGACACGAATCTCATACCGGCCAGTAACTGGTCGGCACTGTTGGCAGTCGACAATCGGCAGTCGCAGCGACCGTATCGGCCCGCGTATTGTGATCGACTGATTGTATTACGTCAAAGTTTCTTGCACCGTACACTTCGAAATTCAGGCGGTGTTCGTATCAAGTATATTAAATAGAAACGAGCTAAGATTTTTACCTTCTGGAAAACAGAATTAGCTGTGTTATTACATATTGACGCCCTATATTCAGCAAACAACGTGATCACCTTCGACGATATCTCGATTATCTATCGAAGATGCTACATTACTTGACATTAGGTTCATAACGATATCGTATATACGGGGGTGTAATATACAGCAAACAAAATAGTCAGTCTAAAAACGTCAATGTCGAAATTGTTTTTAGCAAAATCTTCAGGTTTGACCTATCAAGACATAGGTGTTGGTTGGCTGACAGTTCCCTCACTAACGAGTTCCATTTGAGTGAGCTCAACGACAGATTTGGGATCTGCTCCTCGCGCAACTATACTTCAAGCTGCACCTCGGCCGGTGACGAATCGTGCACCGATCGTCTAAGCTGCTCGGGCGTTATCTTATCTTAACATCGCACGGAAACGACAAGAAGGAGAGGCGCGTGTGCCGGCGCGGCTCGTGTCCCTGAAAGTTACGCAACGTAGACAGCAGAGACACGATGAAGTCGAAGACGAGCGAGAGCTTGATAGCGAGTGAAAGCAAGGCGGAGTTCAAGAAAGACGTTGCCGACCAGCACAAGCAGAAATCGTTGAAGAAAGGTAAAACAAAAAATGTTGACTGCTCCGAAAAAGTCGTTTCCTTATAGCTCCTGACGTGACGAACGAGCCGCTCTTTTCACTTTACGTCAATCTGCCTTCGTCCGTGATATGACAATACCAAAGTGCAATTGATTTCGCAACGATGAGCCATTATATACTGTTATTTGCCGTTATTTCTGAAGATCCCGCAATGAAGTTTAAATGAATCAGCGGCGTTCAATGGCACGTAACTCCTGAATCTCCTGCAATATCATTATCTTTTAATTTGGTGATCATTCCTCATTACCACTATCTCGTTGTGCCTGTTTGCATAATATTGTATAAATAGGAAAAATTGGTAGATAAATTGGCCCACAGGACCATAATACACTGAATGAAGCGTACGATCGAGATATTTATGTTGTATCAGTATTCATTAATCTTCAAAATCCATTAGCACTATCATCGGCGCGGTAAACGCATTAACTATCAATAAACGTGTTAATTAAACGTGAAATAATTACGACTACTGTTACGTATATACTGAAATATAGATCTTGTTTTTTGTCCTGCTGTATTCGCGAAATTGGAACCATGTCGGGCTGAGATGAGATCTCTGTCTCGAGACGAGAAATTCGACTCGCGATAATCCGTTTCGCCAGCCGGTACAGTATTTTACGACATCCACCGGTCGTCCGGTCCCGTCTTATCAACTTGCCTCACGACTGGTTTAATGTATATCGCGGCGACACGATGCGAAAGTACCTCGTGTGATACCACCGCGCGAGCTATACGGTATCCACGAGATCCGGCAATATTTGCATATTACGACGCCCGCCTCTCAGCCAAGGAATATCTCTCCGTCACGATTTTCGTCGCTCGTGACGAGGCGAATCTGAGGAACGTGACACGGCGCCTCACGGCCGAGAGGACATTTTTAACCGTCCTGATTCTCCGACGAGGAAAATGCATTCCTCAGCGCGCAAGAAACGCCAATCGGCGAATCCCGGTTTGGGTCTCACTTACCTGCTATACATTTATGGTCGACCGCGATAGTATTGTCTAATCTAGACCCAGTAGACCATTTTCTCGCGATATTATCTGTTGTCTTACCTGAGGACGCATTCTACAAGTCACTCACATTTGATGACTCGTTCTCAAATTTAACATATTGCGTATAAATCACGTATGAATTTCTAATTGAAACGCCGCGAAAGAATTTGTCACGATTATTGTGAAATGCTGTGCCCTAGAGAGATGTTTAAGAACGCGAGGTATCCGTTTCCCGTTGATATTATATTGTTGACATACAGTTAAGTTAGCAAGCTAATGCCCATTTCCAATAATGCAGTTTAACTTTAATCTCGGTTCAATTTATTCTTGGTCTTTTTCTAGCTCTAAAAATTAGAAAAAGATAAATAGTAAGTTAAACCGAGATTAAAGTTAATTGGCCGTCTTTAGGCCTTTATTTAAATCATTGTTTGAAATTCTAACGGTCCTACAAATATTGTAATTTCAAAGTTAATCTATTGGTGGAAATTAAAGTTAAACAGTAAAACGGTTTACGAGGAATTTTTTGCGTCATTCAGGATATAATAATTGCGTTCTATCGTGCTGTCGACAATAAAAGTCGTACGTATACATCGTGAATGTAATACATTTTGTAATTTAGTTACCCCCACACTCGTTGTGGGATACTAATTACTGTCTTCATGCATTATTAAGTGATCGTCGGTCAATTGTCATACAATGAACATGAACCGATATATATATATATATATATATATATTCTGCACGTTGCATCATGTAAACACAATCGGCTTTTGCCAGCATAACGCAATAACATTTTGTATGCCATGTCCAACCAACCTTGAATTGTATGGTATAAAATTGATTGGATAAAAATTGAATTTACAATATAAGAAATTTGATGTTGATTTTTACGTATATTTCTGAACGATTATTTTTATCATCAATAAGAAATAATTTATGACTTATGAGGTTGGACGTCATCTATTTTTTATATGATATTAATTAATTAATATTTCGAGAATATACTTTACATCACTCAACAGTTAGTTCTGCTGTTGGGTCTTAGACGTGTATTCTTTTTTAGTAGTTTTAATTTTTATCAAGTATTTTATTGAATTAGTCTATACATATCTCTAAAGTATTATAGTATTGTAATTTATATACATAAAATTATTGTTGTATATGGTCGAATGCGAAATTAGTTGACACACGAAATATTGTTGAATTAGTAAGATATTTTTTATGCAAAACAAGAATAACACTAAGAAACTACGATCATGATGATAAGAACTAACCGCAAAAGCCATAGTTATCGTTACCTGCTTGATAATCATCTCTGTAATATACATACTTTTTTTTTATCATAAACTCTCATTCTCGGAGAATGCGTTATCGAAAAGTGACGATTATCCGAATATGATACAACGTGTATAGAAAGTGATTAAGTGATTATTCAACACGTGCATCTACGAATTATTAATTTCTGATCGCATCTCATGCGTTACATCAGTTGTTTGTTATCGCAGGATAATTGAAGTGCAGCAGTTTAACACACTTTCATTAGAGCGAGTTTAAACAGCGACGATAATCAAATTTTTAATATCTCGTTCGTAAATGATCCGCTTATAAAAGGCGATATTTTCAAGATAGAAACTGTCATTTGTTAAAATTAAACAATTATACTGGTCGAGAGAAAAGATACTTGAATTGAACTTTTATTACCTGAATTTTTAGATGTAAAACAGATTTTAACAAAGCATAGGGCAAATAGAAAAAGGAAACGGTATAGTTCAGCCCGTTTTAATAGAAAGGAGAGCGGTTAAAAATTTATTTGCTGACATAGCAGTTCTGCAGATGTTCTTCTGTCGAGTGCATGCTGGTGCGAATTTCAGCGAAATCCAACACGTACTCTGCCGTTATATATCACGCTGTACGAGCATTATCTTTAAGTTATGTAGTGTAATATAAAACACCTATTGTGTGCAATACGGTTTAAACGGAAATTCGATCACGTTCTTTCGAGTTAATCGCAATGTTTGTTTCGTCTAGATAATAAAACACTTCATCAGCTTCGAAGTACGATATTCAGATTGCCGAACAAGTGAAAAATATCGAATATTATTTCGTCACTTAGGGTTCGTTAAATTTTGATGAGAGAAAAATAACGTACAATAGTCATAAATATTGTCCGGTACAATTCGGGGGCATCTCGTTTTTAAATACAAATCGCTTCTTGGAGATACACTTTTAGAGACGCCTAGATATTTTCCGTGTGATTCATTATGAACTTCCTTCGTGTTGTCAGCGTTCCAAATTTTCCTTCAGACAAATTAACCTGACCTAATATACATTCTAAGAATTTACGGTGATATATAATGAAATGAGCTGCTCGAAATTGCCTCTTTCCATAATGTGTCTAAGTTGAAAAGTGAAAAGGGAAAATGTGTAGCTATGCAAGTAGCAATAACCACACATCAATGATTATCTTATATTTCTCTTTTTAAGAAAATTCCCCATTTCTGAATTTTCTACTAATAATTAACGTACGAATACTTTGCGTGTAGCAAATAAACACCGAAGGACTCGCAAGAAAATGACGTGACGTTGCGAAAAAAAGCTTTCAATAACAGTGGAAATTTTCTCGATTTATATAAACCATAACAAAAGTTGCATGATAGCGCGGAGGAAAAATAAGAAACGATTAGATACGTTCGACAGATAATCGTCGCACAGTCGATTAGTATTCGATATTATGACCTAGAGAGTGCAACGAGAGAGATCAGGGCAGTCCAGGGTCGTCGTGTTTGACCCCACTTTGCCACATCCTATTTAGACCACTTATGAATCATATTAACATACCACCTTCGTGCACGGTATCTATGTAGAGTGGTCTGGCGATAAGTGACGGGACCTTATTCTTCAATTAATTTCGATTTTGTTGATTTTCTCCTGACAACTGCAATCTGAGGATATAAATCACTGAAGTATCCGATCGCCGGGATGCGTCGCGGATATAAAAGTCGCGTTGAATAGAAACATGGTCGGTCGTCTATCGGGTCTCGTCCAGTGGACAGTTCGTGCGGCAAAAACTGATTGTTCTGCGCACGCCCGTGTGACACGGCGTCTTTTTAACGCCAAAGTAATCCTAATATTGAATTACTAATTAGCAACGTAATCGGGATACGCGTACGTCATGACTCAGAGTTTCTGCTGCAGTCAAACATATAATTCGCACGAACCATGTATTCCCGCAACTGTTGTATCATGTAAGGCTGCAATCAGACTATTCAGGGCTGCCATAAGTCAGGGAAATGTCAGAGAATTGAAAAAAAAAATGCGTCAGGGAAGTCAGGAAAAGTCGGAGATTTAGCACACTTGTCAGGGAAAATGAAATAGCTGTAAATAAATTTATATTTATTGCCTTGTGCTTCTATGATTGGTTTGGACTACCTTTTTTTTTTTGGAATTCGTTTCTTGAAAAAAAAGAAACACTGCAATAATAAATAAATAAATAAGGTAAAGGACTCTATTATAAAATATAAATTAATAGACTAAAAAGACAAATTAAGAGTCAAATATTAAAATTTCTTTAATCGCGTAGAGTCAAGAAATAAAATAATATAAAAGCGACAATAATTTCGAAGATATAAAAAAAATATATAAATATACCTATATAACAAGAATAGACTTTTACAAAATATTGCAAAACATTGCAAAATATGTATTATTCAAAGTCAGGAAAAATCTCAAAGTTTTGTCAGTAAATCAGGGAAGTGTCAGGAAATTTTACGATTAAAAATTCGTGGCAATCCTGCTATCTTAAAAATTGAAATTTCACCAATGGACAAAGGAATTTTAGCTCCTACTATTTTGATTGGTTTTAATCTTTCAATCTTCAATGCGTAGCCTGATTCCGGCCTAAAAATCTGGAATTTATGCACCGTTGAATCTATCGTGTTAAATTTAACCTAATTTAAGTTGCCATTGCTTACACTCAATGTATCGTCAATTTATACTAAAATAATAATGCCTAAATTGGTTAAATTTGATTATAATGCCAAATTCAACCATTGTTTTAGTATAAAGTAACGATATATCGAGTAGCAATTTAAATGTAAAATTTAACATTTACAGATTTCACAGCGTACTTTAATCAAATTGTAATTACTGAAAGCATTGGGAACAAATAAAAAATCGAGAAAATGTTTTATCAAATTCTCTCAGTTTTTTTCGTTGAATAAACTCAGTTATAGGCGGTATACACAGCTTTATTTTAGGCGTGTGCTGCACGTGACATCGACACATTGTTATCGCGCGCGATTGACGGGACGGACGATAAATTCCGTTATCACTCGCTCGCGGCCGAGCTGGGCCTATCGACCTGTCGTTTTCTTTTTTCTGGCGCGATAGATTTTTCGCCCCAGTTGAAGCGTGCCGTAAATTAATACGACATGCGACGCGCAGACGAGGGTGTGTCACTTCATGGACGAGTGGCCCCGTTCGATTAAACGCGAGCTCGCGTCATGAGTTTCGATTCTATTCGAGCTCTTCCTGCTTCAGCGAGGAGCAGAGAGAAAGCAGCGTTCGCGGCACGTATTGTCGTATAAACCGGAAATGTTGAGTCTAACACGTACAATCTGTTTAAAGAATTTTTTTTTGAGGAATTATTTTCGCTTCGTGCCCGTTTAACTGTTTTGTATTGTCGTGTCGCTATGTAATTGTAAAATTGCTATTTCTCGCTACTATACGCGGACATTGTCTGGCGGGTTCTGTAAGAGTCTCGGAAGTGTCATTTCTGAAGCAGAAGACCTCGACAATTCCTCACAAAAAGCGGATGCGTTTAGCTTGGCCTGCCTACGTGCAAGGATTCTGTCGACTTTAACTCTCATGCGACGATCCGGTGACGTCAAACGTATGAAGAGAGCTGTGATGTCATCGTATATTTTTAAGGCACAGGAGATCTATGGTCTTCACCTCCCGGCTTTGTGATGTCATGCGCGTTTCCATCTTTTTCAGCCGTTGATTTATTTAAATGCTAGCGGCATTTATTTTCGTTTCATTGAATTCGCGTGAAATTCTCATGAAGTGAAATTGTTACCTAAGAGAACACATTTCGCGCGTGATTTATGCTGGAGTATGACTTGACATTTGCAACATGAACGAAAAGGAGAGTTTTAATGCAACGGAAGCGTTAAAATTTATGAAAATTCGGAAAGAAATTCCTCAATTTATATCAGTCGTAATTATTTTTTGCAAATTAAATTTTCGCTTTCTATATTGAAATCGATATTACATCCAAAAATAGAATACAGGAGACGTACTTAGTTAAAGGCTTAATTCTTTTCAGTGTCTTAATTTCATTTTATTAATTACTCCGGAAACACAGTTGTTCTTTTCGACAGATAAAAATTGACCGCGTTCCCGGCATCCGCTGCGGAATTCGCGGTTGACGAGCAATTAGTACATCGCACTCTCTACATTCGCACGAGAATGAAAAAATTCCGTTTCGCGCCGACGACAGGACCGAATAGAGAGAGATGCATGTGCAGGATTCCTGCATACTTTCTTTTTTCCATGCACACATCATTAAAGTCGAAATAAGCGCGGCCTTTCCACGAAACAGCTGGACTCGGTGCGGCAAACAGAAGTAGATTATTAGTTCTGCCATTCTAAATATTGATTGTGCCATGAGCGAACATATCGCTCCCTTTGCGCATCTCATGTGATCCGGCCACGCGCGTAACGGTACTTGTACAGATACATATGCTATAATTTATCGTGGAGCGCGTTCAAAACAACCGATAACTCAATAAAGGCGTCACATTCATCGCGCCTCCTCATAGTTTAATCGTCGAACGATCGAGCTGGGTAAGCACTCGTTTCCAGCATGGGGTTTTTCATTCATATACGCTCGTCAAAACACGCGGTCATTTTTTTCTCCCTTTTATTTAATTATTCTTGTGACACGTGAACTTCCGCAACGCACGGGATGACGGAAGCGAGAACATTCAGTTCACCGCGTAACAATTTATATGTAATAAGATCGTGCAAATTTACGTCGCTGTGGCAGAATAAATTATGTTGCTCGTATTCGGTTGAAACGTTCATTAATCATTATTCACGTAATGAAACAATGAAGAATAGTGTAACGATAACGTAATGAAGAAAACGTGTTACGTGCGGACGCGAAGTGCCCCGATTAGGTTCCGAAATCAAACGACTAATGAATAATGCATCCACGTTATTCGTACGTACATACATATTCGTGTCGAAACACATCGTGTTCATGTTTGACGTGTTAGCTTCGATCGATCGCGATATTAATTCGCGACGCGTACAAATCGCAATGACAAAGTCGTTCACGTGGCAGGTGTAAAAAAAAATTGTTTTAGTAAATTAATTGCTGTAAAAAAAAAAGAGAGAGGAAAATGCGAAGAATCTTTTTAGCAGCATCTAATGATTATTATTAGTACAAATTAGTTCGGTCCGTTTTTTGTGTTCAAAAATGCATTTGCTTCAAAACAAAATTAATGAACAGATCAATTAAAGTATTGTCCATCGCTGGCTACTACTTTTTCTCAACTCTCAGGCAATTTTCGAATTCAGTCTCGAAAAAATGACTCGTCCTCGGAGGCGATCATCTTTTGGAAAATGGACCGAACTAATTTGTTACTCCCAATAAAAAGAATATAAGATAGAAAAAAATATATACGTGAGTACAGACCTTTTTATGTGTTTAAAGTTGTAAAGTCGATTTAAGAATTTTCATTTAATGTCCATAAGTAAATTAAATCTAATGATGTATAAATATAATAAATATATTGCTCTTTTTTGCTACTTAAGTTTATTAAGTTGTGTATACAGCAGATGAGGGATATTAACAATTAATAAGTAATGATTTGATTAGTTATTTTTAAATGTTTCTCATTTAAAAAAAGAATTTAAAGTCTAAATTTTCATTTCAAAATGACTTCAAGAGTTTACTATCACGTGCAGTCTGAGATAATTCAACTGTCCTTAATCTGCCATTTAGCTTTACGATCAAAGCTATCTCAGATCCGAACATCGGTTTGTTGAGACTCGGATTATTCTGGATCTAAAACTGTTCTGATGGAAAACTCTATTATAAAACGCGCGGATAATCCTTCGGAACGCGAGCATCATAATGCATCCTTTCAGCTGACGACAGGTGCATTACGTAACTGCTAAAAGTTAACGTACGCTCCATAGAGAGCGGATGGCCACCACGTGGAGTGGGAGATACAGATACGAGTCGCCATTGTTGACGTAAACACACTCAAAGAAATATCGAATGATCGGCACGCACGAGAAGGTGCATGACTCATACGGTGTCTTCTCGTTATTTTTAGCTGACGTCCTCGTGTATACTTGTCTACACTTGAAAAGGTTCACACCGTTAACAATATTTTAACACGTCCGCCCAACAAGTTTTATTTATCTGATCATGCATGTAGGATAAGATTTTTATTATAAGTATGTATAATATACATATATAATGACAAAATTTCACTGTAAAACTATATTCTCGTAAATATTGTATTTTTTATACTTTACTTTATTATTTATTTAAATTATTTAAAATTTAGAGATGATATTTATTCTTTATAAATTATATTTTATAAATAAATAGATTTCTAATACTATAAAATGTGTCGAAACACACACACCATATGTTTTTTAATGAGATAATGTTTTGCAAAATAACAGCTATTTAATTATTCTTAATTATTTCGTTATAAAACGGTGGAAATTTCGTTATGCTCGCGAATCAATTACGATATTAAATGTCGAATAGATTACGAGTTTGGAATGGGAAGTTAATAATCCGTGATAAAGCATTTTATAAAAGGAAAACGCTCTCTTGTTTCAGGTAAAACGTTTTGTCAGTCTTGTAAGAAGAAGTGCAGTGGGGAAGTACTGCGGGTGCAGGATAAATACTTTCACATAGGGTGTTTCAAGTGTGCTCAGTGCAACGCCAGCTTGGCACAGGGTGGCTTCTTTGCACGTGAGGGTTCTTATTATTGCACTAAGGTGAGTCACATTTTATCTTTAATATTATTATATAAGAGATTTTTTTTAATGTAATGAGAAAGTCTTGTTAGAGGAAAAATGAAGAATTTAATACGTTTTTGTTATTCTGTTTATTAGGACTATCGAGAGCGTTGGGGTACACGTTGTGCTGGTTGCGGGGAGTATGTGGAGGGTGATGTGGTGACAGCTGGCGAGAAGCATGCATTTCATCCAAATTGTTTCCATTGCCAAAGATGTCGGCAACCGTTGCTGGGACAGGGAACAAAAGTGTCCCTTGTTCAAGGTACGCGTTGATGAAACAATTATTTACGATTCATTGAGGATTAAATTGAGGCAGAATTCCATCTACACAGCTTTGTTCAGCTCATACTGATTGTTGACATAACACGACATTCCTTACACGAAAATACCGACAAACGCACGAAAGATTCACTAATTGAAATTGCCAACAATTTCTATCAATTGCGGATCACGATGCGTACTGAATTATTGCGTAACCAAAGTGTCTCTTTGGTGCAGCTTTCACAATTAGCGTAGTAGTCAATCTGTTAGAGCAAATTGCCACTTGGGCTTATCGTTACTCCACCGTTACAAGGCCGCGCGTCTACTATATACATACGTATGTCCTTGTGACAATTATGCGGCCAAAGGTAAAAATCCGGCATGACGTGCATCCCTTTACTGTGTACTATAACGGTGCGACTCACTCATTTCTAAGAAATTAAGGCCGATTGAACGTTATGAATAAATTGCGCTGGATTTCACATCCAGTCCCTCATCAAGAAAATGGTTTTAAAAAAATGAAAGTGAATTCCGTCCGTATAATTTACGAAATGCTAATTGAAATAATTCATTATAGATAATTAAAGAAAATGTTATTTTTATCAGCTTTTATCCATATCAAATACATTCTATATTTTTTCGAACCGAATTATTTTGAATTTTTATTTTAATTATTTCTATTAATAAAGTAATAATATCAAATGTTGTATAATTTTTGTAATACAGTCAACATAGTAGAACTAAATGATCTCGAAGCAGTTTTTGCAAGTGAAAATATTGCAATAATAAATGAAACTGAATAACAATTTCACAAAACACAGACAATTGGACACGCAGTACAAAGGTTAATGATAACGTTACCGGGTCTCATTAATCTTTATTAATTATACATTATTCGTAGGTCAAGCGTTGTGTCACCGATGTGTCGGTATCCCGGTTCGCGAGGCCTCCACGCCGATTGGCAATAGCGCCGGTACCAAAGGTGGCGGACACGCTGACCCTGGTGCTTGCGCCGGTTGTGGAAACCAATTGAGGGAAGGTCAGGCATTGGTCGCACTCGATCGTCAATGGCATGTCTGGTGCTTTAAATGTCATAGCTGCGATACTGTGCTCCACGGCGAATATATGGGAAAGTGAGTTACGCATTGATCCAAATCTATTCCTTGCATCTTAATTATCTACAGGAATATTAATCAGGAGACGCGTGTGAAATAGGTATATTTTTTATTAGTACATCTGTTTCACGAAAGAGACACTATACCGGCTTCCCTTACACAGGAGAATATTATTATAGCTTTAGAAATAAAATGTTCCTTTTAAATAAATTGATGTTATCGACAAATGCAAATATTGGAGAAAATTATATTATATATTGCTCTAAAAATGTGATAGCTTCTTTATGATCTTAGGATTGAAATTCGATAGTTATAGGGTTGGAAAAATATAAAATTTTTTTTAGAGAAAATAAAATTCTTCAACAAATATTTAATAAATGCAGTTTTTAAATTTATTTATTAAATAAAAAAATCTTTTCAGACTAACATAAGAATGGATGAAAAAGATGGGATTTAAATTTTAAATGACGCGTGAACCGTAACCATTGAATTTTTTTCCGACAGAGACGGCGTGCCTTACTGCGAGAAGGATTACCAAAAGCAATTTGGAGTAAAGTGCGCCTATTGCAACCGTTATATTAGCGGCAAGGTCTTGCAGGCCGGCGACAACCATCATTTCCATCCAACCTGTGCGCGCTGCACGAAATGTGGCGATCCGTTCGGCGATGGAGAGGAAATGTATCTGCAGGGTGCTGCCATATGGCACCCACGCTGCGGCCCAGGACCTACCGGACCCAATGGCATCGTAAACGGACACGGCGACGCTCATACACCGCAGCATCGGGAATCGGAGCGAATTTCCAGCAGCGCTTCAGAGATGCAGGTAAGTCCGGTTGCGTTCTCGCGTTCGGTGTGATTCGCTGTTTAGTCGTATTTATTCTGTACATTCATGTATTTATAATTAATTTAAGCTATTGCAGAAGCTTGTTTATTTTTACTCAATTTAACTACGAAAATTCTAACGAAGCAATTGTAACATCTTGATGTTTAATTGTTTTACTAGGTATATTTCCGTACATAATCATCGATTATTATCGAATTAACATATCTAAAAAGATAACATTTTATTTTATTTCACGTTATATTCTTGTTACGTTTGATTTGCTTATTGTGAATAAAGCTGTATACACGACGTTTGTATTTTATATAACATTACAGCAATTATTGGATTCATATAAGATAATTGTATGTAACAACAAAAGAAGCAAGCTTTCATTTTATGGACTAATGCGAAGGATAATTTACATTAATGGAGGTCATTTGTGTCTTAAAACAAATCATATGCGCGTATAATATTGTCTATGTACAGGCCATTTTTAAATAATTGCATCTTTTAAATGATAGATTTACACAAATCACTAAGAACGACAACGTTTGAAAAAATATCAAGGATTAAGATATCAGGGTACAATTTAAATAATGGATAATTTAAATAAAACAATATATTTTTTTAGTATCGATGATATATTATATTTAGCGACAGAAATACGTGATCGTTAAAGCGACACTTACATATATCAAACGGTGAATAGAAATAGCATTGCGTTCCAGAGCGTTCTAAAATAATACATCGTGTCTAATTTTGTTTCCTTCCTGATCCAAAGAGTATAGAACAAACTCTACTATAACTCTATATTCTTTTTAAACTATTTTTCAAACGTAACTGTTCTGTGTTATTTATGTAAAATCCATCGCATTTGAGAAAGGTTTATTCGAAAAATTAAAAGAATTACAGTGAATTAAATATATACCATTTTTTAAATGAAGGGGTCAAGAGTTCAACATCGTATGATTCAATAGTTAAATTCAATAATATTTTGATGGTTTTAAGTATTATTAGAAATTGTGTAATATCTATGTTATGTTAGAAAATAAAAGAAATGCATGCTGCTGTTTATGTCTAGCACTTGCATTATTCGACTTAGCTGCATTACATATATTAAGTATTCGTCTGCATAATTAAATTTATCAATTGTATTATAAAGAAAGCGAAGTGTTTCACATATGTTAAATATTTCCCTGAAAGTTGCTCTATGATTTTCTATTATCGTAATATGTAATATATGAATATATAATATACGAGACTGAATGTAACATATGAGACTCTCTGTATTAAAAATTTGTATTTCAAATCTTATAGACCCTTTCACGAAACACTTTGTCATTCGACGTATATTCTTGTATGTTTTTAGTATAGTAGTCTATATAGCAACAATACAGAACTGAACACCTCGAATCCAATAAACATTAATTGTTTCGTCAGCTTTGTGTATAGCTTGATTTTTGCCTCAGAGAATCAGCTGGCTTGTCACTTTACCGTTCTTTCGTCTTACGCACGCCTCGATGTAGGAAACAACCGAAACATAAAAACATATTATCATATTTCATTTTTATTAAGTTTTTATTATTGCTTTTCTTAATCGTTGTTTACTTTTTCCGCACGGTCATTATGTATAGTTTTCATTGCGGTCACGCACGCCAAGCCTGAACGGATCGCTGTGCAGCCCTTACAGCAGCCTAAGTCGCAAGGTATGCCATATGTCACTTAGCACAGCACACTCTCGACAAGTATTTCTGGTATCACTTCTCCCGTTACCACTTCTCGGCGATGCGTGCTCTCGCTCTGTTAGGTACTTGCGGCTCTATTTCGATTTTTATCGATCCGACAAATAGAAAAATGAAAACTATCGAGACATTGTTCGGATTGTGTGCTCTTGTTAAGCTAATATAAGATATTTTTACTAGCAAAACAAGATGATTTTAAAAATCTATTGCGTTACTTATCATTTTAGTTTAAGGTAAATGTACTAGTTAATGAACATGAACCAATGTTGGACAAACTAATATAACATTTCAAATATAAAACTTTTGATGGTATGTACGATTCTAAATTAATTCGCAATTAAATTTTTATAAACAACAAATTTATTTAGAGTTATACATATCATTGAAAGCTTAGTATTTACAATTTTGTACCACTTTGTCCAACAAATTGAGTCATATCTATTAACTGTCTACTAACTGGTACACTTACTGGTACCTTAATGATTCTGTCGTTTTCTAGAGTATATAAATATAATGTAAACAAAGAAAGAAATTTAATATATTAAAAAAAATTTTTGGGATTTCTCAAATATGTTAATATAAATGCTTTCTTGACAGAGCGTTGCTCGTTTTGCATGATTTTTTTCTTCTATACAAAGTGCGTCAATAACTCGAATATACAAGAATGTTAGTTCCTTTTAAAAAGACTGAGTTTTGAATATAAATTAATTTTTTATTTTTAAAAGACTTAATTTATCCAATTTTTCTTATGCACTTTGTATAATTGATAGTAATATTCAGACGGAAAATGCAAGCTACATCACATGCGTGATAAAATACATTGATTGCCTCAGTATTATCCCGCACGAACTGGAAGCCCCGGCCTGATCCTGCGTGAATACGGACGACCGGCGGAAGATGTATCTAGGATTTATACTTACTCGTATTTGACTGAAACGCCCAGTCAAGGATATCTGAGACGTCCGATACAGCCGTACGATAAACCCCCCACTAGCCCGCATTTCCACAGACCTAGCTGTAAGTTTTCTTTAAATAATTTATTAGATATTAATAGGATTATATAAATTAGATATTAATAAAATTACAAAAATAGTTATATATACACAATTCTACAACAATTAAATATAGTAATTCCGTTGACATCTTGAGTATCAGGGACAAAAATTTTATAATTTGTATAGTTTTTATATCAATTTTTTAAAAATATTGAATTTTTGATGAAATATTTAAAAAAAAGAATTTGTTTTAAATTTTAAAACTTTTAATGCTATATATCGTTTGTTTTGCTGCACAGCATCTCGTTCGATAAGAAGCAGCGGTGGACGCAGCAGCAGATCGGGAATGAGAGCTTTGGTCGACGCGTTAAGCGACACCCGACCGAAATCGCCAGCAAGCCAGGTGGATAATGATGAGCCGATAGAATTAGCGCATTATCCAGACGCCATGAAACCACCCCCAGGGGCTCAACCACCAATCGAGAGAGACGATTTCCCCGCTCCGCCGTATCCTTACACTGATCCTGAAAGACGTAGACGATGGTCCGACACTTATAAGGTATTATCTTATATTTAATCTACGAAATGATATAACATTACTTTTTCCATTAATATTTTAATGATACTGAACAGTGAATTAACGTTTCAATCTTTTTTAATTCAGGGAGTACCTGCATCCGACGACGAGGATGAAGTGGATAACAAAACATATATCAAGGAGGCGGAGCAAAAATTGAAAAAGGAGCAGGACGAATTGAGCAAGATCGACACGGGGATAGCTAAGGTATTCCTTCAAGATCGCGAAAAAGATCGAGAGAATTTGAGACATAGAGCTGCGAACGTTGATCCTAGAAATGCTTCGAGGACACCGTCTGCCGCCAGAGAGCCAACGTATCGATTGCGCTATGAGAGTCCAGTTGGTGCATGTGAGTTACAACAACTAACTTCGTATTTTTAATGTTTAGACTTAAATTATTTAGCTTGTCTCATTCTATTTAATATCTTGAGAAGAGGACATATTGCTCTTAAATTTAAATTTGAAAACGTATGGACAGTGTCATTTAATATACATTTATGTAAAAGATAATTCGAAAAACATTTTGTGCAGCACCTTCACGAAATATCGATCATGCACGGCCTTGGGAGGATGACGATGGCTTCAGCTACAGATCCAGCGGTCCTAGCTACAACGGTAAGTTTTTGATCATCACGCGACACCACGTATTTGTTTCATTAACATAAGTAACGATCATCTCATACATGTCCACACGTTCGCACATGACACTAACATACCACTCTACCGTTTAAAGTAACATGGATTAGAGAACACTGTGAGTCTCGATAGAGCGGGGTTTCCCAGGGCGGGCGGTCGTAAATGGTCCCATTTTGTCGATAAAAAAAGAAACGTTTGCTTTATGGAGTACGACCGAATTGGCCAATGCAAACCAAAGGGGTGGGTTTCATGCTAATTAACAAACGGTGATAACAGTACGTGACACTTGAAGGCAGGATTTTAAGTGGCGTGTGTAGCACCAAAAAACCATACACTGGACGCCCAATTAATACAACAGGTGATGTATTCTGCCTATGCATGTTGTCGTCCCTTACTTCGATGTGCTTGCCTTATCATTTTTTTTTTTTTTCATCGAACTGCGAACGGCGCATCTACCAATACCTCGAAATAACGGGCAATTAAATCGCCATTGCGATCTTTAGATCTGGAAATCGTTTCTCGAGGTAATTGATCCTGTTCTACATATATCTTGCATGATACTTGGGACCACGAAATTCATTATACACGGACACATTGTTCCAATGCACATCACTCTCATTTCCGTGGCACAATAGTACTTTTAGATAGAATTTAAACTGAACTTCAAATTGAACTTAAAATATCTATTTTTTCTCTCTGTCATATCTTTTTTTTAATCTCTTCTGTATGCTTTGGTAAGATTTAAATCGCTTTCGTAATTATTCTATTTAAATTTAATTAAAATTATTACAGATGACATTTATTATAGATGATTATTTTTAATTTCTTATTGTTATATTTGCAATATGAACAATTTTTATGTTAAAATGCTTTTTTAAGAAGAGTTAGTTTTCAGATATTTGTTTGAAATCTTATTTACAATATTGGAAGATAATTTGGCAACGCGAATAGTTTTGTTTTTTTTACGCATGATAATTATTTCTTTTATGCACCGCACATCTTTGCTTTCTGACAGATATACAGAATTCTGCTTTATGGTATCTTCCAATGTTGAGTCACTAGTTAATTTTAGAACGCTAATATGGAACGTTTGTCAACTAATCCAATTTTGTGTAAAAAGATTGCTGTTATGAATTATTTTAATAAGAGAATCGTAATCAATACTATTTAAATTAACTGGCTAATTACAACTTTTATTAATTACGTATCGAAAAATTTAACGACAGAATCTTTCTGATTATATCTTTGTAAAAGTTATGAAGAAATCTGTCTCCCAAAATCGCTAATAATTTCAAGTTAGCGTTCTAGATTTAATAGGACACGGTATGTTAGTCACACGATGCTATTACCTGTCGTCTACTATCATTGTGTCTCTATTTGTGTTTTTGTGTTTGTGTTGTGTTTGCGTGGGCGGCAGTTGGGAGGTCATCGGCGCGCTCCCCGGCTCCTAGAAACTATCCACCCCTTGGTACTCAACGCGCCTTCACTCTTCCAAACGCCACTAGACACTATCATTCGGTGAGTCCGAAAACTTTCCAATTCGCCCGCCGTTGGTCCCAAGTCAAATCAAATCCATTTTTAAGTTTCATTTGTAAATTTTCCCACTCACCAGTTCAATTTTTCTATATATTTTTAAAAAATTCAGTATTATGATAATATCACCTAATTATTTTTACGTGATTAAGAACTACAAATTATGCACGTGTAAATTAGGCATGTAAAATGTTATTTACTGATGAAGAATTCATCAACTGTCTTGATATTGGAACAACGATCATCTTAAATTGAGATTTTTGATAAGAATAATTTATCTGCAATTTTTTTATTTATAATTTTAGATGCATCCCATACAGTGTATAATAATATATTGAACCACATATATTTTTGTCTGCGTTTTTAGTAAGAAAGGAAAGCTTTTGACTTGTCATCACGGCGGGCGCGCTTACGAGAAGAGTATTGTACTTACACGCAGGTGCTGGCTTTTTATGTATCTATTTTTTTTTTAAATCGCGAATATATATATTGCCTCATACACTCTATTTAATGAGAGTGTACGCTTTGTGCACTCGAAATCTATCGGATATCTTTAAGCGCCATTTGCCGATGGGAATGCGATATATTTGAAATTATTATTATTATTATTATTATTATTATTATTATTATTATTATTATTACAGATATCCTTTGTTACACGCGATGAAATTTAAGACGATTAGATTCTGTAGGATAGATTTAATAACACGATTGATGCATACTTTTTCCTAGATATTTATTCTAAAGATGTATATTTTTATTTTATTACTAATTACATAAAAGATTATATGTATATATAAAATACAAGTACAGAAAAATTGAACACTGTAATAGAAATATATCGCATGTATATCGACGGATATCTGTCTTTTTAAATCTATTCGGATCCATGAGAAACATTATAGAAAATGCGATGTTCCAAGTATATCATTGTTGAGGCGCAGAGATAGGGGGAAATCCCTTAACATTGGTTGATCTTGGGGACATATAAGGGAGCGACATGGCTCCGGGTAGAGTTAACGAATACAAAAAAAATCTGGCAAGCGAACGTGGGGCATTCGTATGGGAGATTGAGCGAATTGAAATCACCGCTGATACTAATCAGTAACACCTGTCGATTGACTGATTTGCAAACCAGTTGTGAGCTCCCTTCGGCACATCCCGAAGCCGGGGTACGGTCTGGCACCGCGAAGTCACACCTTCTCCTCGACCGGCGGTTCCGTGTCTGCTCTCCCTGTAAGTCTTGCACCGCAAGTCACAGTCGGCGATGCGACGTGCACCGCGCTGATAGTGCAATAATACGTATATAGAAGAAGTATACATAGAGTCAACTCCGCGGCAGCCGAGCGGAACACGCCTCTCTAAGATAACGCTTTTCTGTCGTCTAGGGCGACTATTCGTTCAGCGGGATGGGCGACAAGACGCACAGCACTGATTTCTCGTCTGGCAAGTCGGACAGTGAGTAAAACGAGAGGGATCGACCTACGCCGGTCCTCTGCACAGACTAGTTCTCTCTCACCTATTTCCATCACGCTTCTCAAGCTTGACGCGCTCGCAAATTAGACAGTTGGTGGTTATGCAGTGCTATCGTGAATCTATCGAGGATTTCTTTCAGCCTCGAACTAAAATTGCACTAAACAACACTGATTTAAGACGTTTTGATACGTCTGGCAGAACAGAACTCCTTAGGTTCAATCTGCAGTATCTTGATGATAAAAATTTTATATATATTTAGCATTTCTCTTTGTTTTTTGTATTAAGTCTTTTGGTCTCTCTAATTTAAAATTAATTTTAATAATTTTAATAAAGTTTGCTTAAAATTAACTGAAATTTAATTTACAAAGAATTGTGTCTATATAATTCAGAAATTACTGTGTTGATAATTTTTATAACGAATTTAGCTTTTACGAGAGTTTATATTTTTAAAAAGATACATGGTTCCCGAGACATTTCAAGATTTTACGCATTGTCTCGTCACACATAATTCGTGATGGAACTGCTGGCGATTTTTGTAAGTGCGTCACTGCTACCTTATCATTTTCTTCATACACTACGTTTTTTTGCCTTGTTCTCGCATGCTTTACTAACATCCCTGCGAGCTATCGCACTGTCACTGTGAAACATTGTACGTCGTACATTGGCCTGTTGTACATTGTCACATAACGTTGTTTATTTAAAGAACTGTAATAATGACACTTATTTGATTATAAATTGTGAAATTAATAATCAACTACGGTATATATATATTAATTTCTTTTATTGTTAGATCAATAATCATGCTGAAGTAATGAGAAAACAATATGATAAATTATATTAATCCAGGAAATATCAAAGGAAATATCAGAAATGGAGATGTCGACACTCAGTATGTTTTGTGTTTGACTATATAAATAAGAATTATAATTACAATATCATATCTTTCGACTCCTCAAATAAAAAAAAATTATGATCTTCAGTTGATACATTCTTACAGACAAGCCTTCTGTAAATCTGGAAGTTTTGCAGTAGGCTTATTAAATTATAAAACAATCATGTGTGTCCCCAGCATTACCTCTATTACGTCTATTTTTAATTACATAGTCGTGTTGCGCTGCTTTACGCATTTTTTCACATATAAATTGTAAAATGCGTAGGCAGGTAATGATAGAGGGAAACATGATTGATGAAAAACAAATTGTAGTTAGCATAGGAAATGGTTTGTGCAACATGGTTTGATATGGTTTTCTTTCACATTTTTCCCAATTTTAGTATCAACAGGCAGCATCACGGATGTGGACCGACGGGCATTGGTATGTACCACAGCCCCATACTACTCCCGGAGAATTAGCATGGTTTGTAGCTTGTTTTTGCATCTGTATCATACTAGAACTCCATTTATCGGAACGATTTCGATTTATATTTATTTAAATATCTCTTTCTACATTAAATTTGAAATTATTTTTTAATGTAGATTATAAGTTTTTTCTTAAAAAAAAATTACCAATTTTATAAGATAATTTCATAAAACATCATTAAGTAAATTTTAATTCGTTGAAAGAAAAATAATTTTTTTCTAAAATTTTAATGGCAAAAAATTCATTGAATACTTTTTTTTAATTACTCTAATAAATGGAGTTTATGCAAATGTAATTTTATTTAACATTTTAGCACGTCTATAATTGCAGATGTGTTGCATTAAATGCACACATTCGTCTAGAGAAACAAGACAGTTCGTACGTTTGAAAAATTTACGATATGTATATGCATATTATTTGTACTTATTTGTATTATTTGTATGATTATATTTGATTTGCTACTTGTCCTTATTATGATAAGATATTGTGTATATAATGCTGTATAATGAGTATGCATGCATGCTGTATATTTTGCTATTATTTTGAGTTTTGCATTTTTTATCAACTGTATTTATTTTTAATTTGCTCTATGTTTCATATTCGATTTATCATAAGAGTTCTCCACCTTTTAATTAGTTAAGTTAATTAATCGAACTACTCTTATCCGATTTGCACTATTTAGCTTTATGAACAAAATGTGTTATTTTATTTCTTTTTCTTATTTTAATATAATTTATTTTGCAAAAAATTTTAATTTTGTAAAATGGAGATAATTGAATTTTTTCTGTGGAGCTTTGAATAAATTATATAACAATTCTTTCGAAAATAACAGGAAATAGATACCATCGTATAGCAATTTAATGCAATATATATATATATACTTCTATATTATAATATTATACTATGAAATAATAACTTTTTATGAAAACAGATTATTTAACATTACCATATGTCATTGTTAACAATAATTTGTTTAAACTATAAGATGGCTACTTACCATAAATATTTCACGTATTAAAATGTATATATGTAATATTTTTAATAGAAAAGCATATTTTTTTATACGAAACGATTTTTCCATTAAGAGAAATGCATGTATGGTATATACATTATTTGCACTTGAAAGATTATAGGTGTACAGCATTGTTTATAGAATTAAAAAATTGTATATAGTACGTAAATTTAGAAAAAAATTAAAGTGTTTGCTAGATGCTTCAATCTATTTTGATTAAAAATTAATTCTCTCTATATTCTTATACTCTAAATATTAAAAGAACGAAAAACGTTGAAACCCAAAGCAATATAATTTTAGTAATTAGAGATTGATTAATTGATATTGAAGCAGTCTATTGAGTCATACGAATTCGTACGTGTATATATACATATATATATATATACTCACAATCTGCTGTCAGATTATGTCAGCAGACTCTGCTCGGTTTTTGCTATCAATCTGCTGGCAAAACATGTCAGCAGACGTTGTTAACAGTTTAGCAGCAATTTGCTGACAATATCTGATAATACAGACTCTGTCTACAATTTGTTGTCAATCTGCAATGAAAAATTGTCAGCAGACTCTGTTCCAAATCTGTTTCCGCAGACTTTGTTATCGGGGTATATATGAGGAATTTGTTAATCATATTATTCTATTATTATGCAGCGAGAATATAACAGTTTTATAGTGTGTAATGAATGTGTTTATTGTAAAAGGACATGGACAAGAATACTTTTGGGGGATGCATGACACTGAAAATTTTTAATTGATGTACGTTTGAAAAGATCTTATTGCATTTTACGAGTTTATTATCAAATTTATATTTGACATCGGGTTATGAATCTTTCTTCATTCAAATTTGTCATGCTTCTCTAAGAATTCGAAGAATGCAAATGCAACCCCTTACACCTTTCTCGCATCGTCCATGTTATTATTGTATTCACATCTGTTTCTGCTAATGTTATTCATAATTTTATACGATTATGGCGCAGAATGATGGTGGAATCCTTCCATCGTCCACCACGTATACCGGTGGCCTAGGTTCGGTTGTTGGGGGCCACGGGGGTCATCACGTAAGAAGATCGCTGCCAGACATGGGAGCTGCACCAACCGAACCGCCCAAACTTTATCCCTACCATTTACTTGTTATCACCAACTACAGGCTGCCAGCTGACGTGGATCGTTGCAATCTCGAGGTGAGTACTAGCTGTGAGCACCAACATTGTTTAATCGCTTTATTTATAAGTTATGAGGTTATTATACCTACGGTACTGTCATGTGATAATTTTTTATTTTTAAGAATAATATTCTTTGTTGTCTCTCTTTCTTTTCATTGCATTATTATTGAGCTTAATTGTGTGATATATTAATGATACAATAACGTGAAAATAATCCGAATTTTTTTTCAGCGACACCTCTCCGATGCAGAATTCGAAGCTGTTCTACAGTGCTCTCGATCGGAATTCTACAGACTGCCACAGTGGCGTCGCAATGAAATCAAAAGACGTGCCCGTCTCTTTTAACTCATGTCACATCTTTTGCTTAATACACATCGCGTTGTGTCGCGATTGCATTACTGCGGTACGGGACCGTACATTCCTACTGCGTGGGTAGATGTATCGCGGGGAAAAAAATGTGTTCGACAACCATTGCGACCATTCTATTCTGCTGATTGACGTGCGCTCGTTAAAATAAACGTCCTCTAGATTAGGGCGCACGCAACATACGCAGACGCATACGCACACGAATACACAATGTAATGATGCGGAAGCACTGCCACTTGTCGTCAATTTTTTTCTCGCAGCAACGAATCCACAGGCAGCTTTATCTATGACCCGATTTATTTAGCGATGTAGTCGTTTTGAGGTTCCATTTCGGAGCTCTATCGCGCGACTTGTTTTCACTCATATACGTTGACGAATATGCAATGGTGGCTGATATTAACATAGGGGAGAAGATAATCAAATAGAAAAAAATTATGATTAAAACTCTTAATACAATTTACTATTGTAAATAAGAAGTTAATCGAGAAGTCGAAAAAGCGGCGTGGAGGAGCAGCTAGGATATTTCAAAGTACATAACCGCGTATTTGCTAAATCGCATACATACATATTAATCTTTGTGGAAGATTATGACGCAAGGAAAAAAAACGCTACTATATGTAGGATTTATCATTATTAATTTTTAACTACTATTAATATTATGATTATTTACTATGTGCAACCTGAAGAGTTAAGAATAGGTGAGCCCAGCTTGCTGAATGGTGCGATTGCACTGGATTAATCGAACGAGTTGCGTGTGATTTGTCACTTTTTAACTTACTCTACGACACAAGGATTATTTTATAAAGTAGTTTACGCGCAAATACGATGTCTTGTGTGAGGAGATATCAATTTGTCTTTATCCTTTTAATTATCCTTGATGTGTTAACTAAAGAAACGCTCTGCGGTGCGGATTGCGATAGACTTCTATAATTACTCGATCACTCTACATTAGAGTATAAATAAGAAGATCAGGACCAAATTTATAGTTGTGGTGGATCTAGCAATAACAGGAAGTATGTTTTAACTATAAATGGATTTATTATCATATTCAATTCATATAGCAATTTTCACAATATTTTGGAAGTAGCGTAAAACAAGTTTTGAAAATCGCGTATTTATATTCATCTATTTGGGTAGTGATTTTTTAAATTTTCTAAAGGAAACAGCTCATTTTTATAGTTTCCAAAATAAAAACGTATAAAAAAAGTTTTTCTAAAAAAAATAGAAGTAACTATTATATGTGTGATATTATATAATAAATAAGTATTATATGCTGCATACATATAATATTTATAAAAATTTAAATCTTTATAAATATATCAAAAGTTTTTATAAATAATGTACTTATTATATTTACAAGACATTTTATAAATATTAAATATTATAAAATATATAAAAATTTATAATACTTCAAATTGAAGAAAGAGGTGTATTTTGTGCGAAACACGCATAAATCACTTTTATCACATATCTTATATTTCAAAAGTTATTTCATGCTATTTTCAGAATATGTATATATAACGCGATAATTTTACCAGTGATTACTACTGATTAAGTAAAACTTTTAATTTTATGGATACATGCAATGATTGTCCTCCACCCTTAAATTAGGTCCTGCACAGAATTAAAAAAAAAGTTTCGAAGTTAATAGCCGAAGCAGTTAAGCTGATATTGGACATACACGCGTCCAATAAATATAGTCCGATTTATGCGCAAAGCGAATGATGTTAAATTTTCATATACATATAAGTGAGAAATACGATGTATCAAAATTCTGACTGTTATGCCGTATGATTATTATATGTAGATGAGTTTACTACGTATTCGAATATACATGCGTGCAATAAAATTGACACGCTTCGTTCGAACAAAGTCATCAAATTATACTTTACTACGGACGCGAGTGCGACATTTTGTCAAATCAGCTACGTTTTATTATTCACATATTTCGCCCCCTTATCTTAAGTCATGTGCCTAACAAATAAATGTCGTGGGACGTTTCATGCGAGGAAGAGAGGAATCGTTAATCTTACAAAGCGTTTCACGTACGTTTGTGTAAGACTTATAATTCCTACCAAGGCATCCTGAATTCTTTCGGAGCGATGATCTTACACAAGCGTTTTGGATCTTTGTATTGCCTTGAGTGATAGCTTCGTCACGAAGAAAATCTGACGTGCTCCATGATCGCTGACGTATGTTACTTCAATGTCATTTAAGATCGACACGGCTGTAACTTTCCTTTATTTTTTTTTTTTTCTTATGGATATATCTTGCTCGCGTAAACACATTCGTGTAATCCCTTTTGTTTAAATTTTACGTACTGTTAATTTTGCATACGATCGATATTCTTGATCATGGCGCAACGTTATTGTCCCCACTGTGCAATGCGAACCAATGTATGTTTCTGTTGTATAGAGCACATTGCTTCCGCTAGTCCCTAAAGTTAAATAAATGCAAAACATACGAACGAACTAACAAAGTTATTATCATTATTTCGTTAATTATCAAGCAGCTTATATCCTGCAGTAAAGGCTACGCGCACAAGACTCATTTCCTGATCAGTTTCATGTAGCTCCGCAAATACATCTTTTCATTCCCGTTTGCTTGATATTGCCTTGCTTTGGCAAAAAAATTCGTGTAATTCAAAAGTTAACAGAAAAGAAACCACTACAGAACGTCAAACTCGGAGCTTCTCAACTCGCTGCAGTCTGCTGTAAAAAATTCACACGTTAGATAGAAGCGCCGCAGGATATAAGACTAACACGAAATTACTTTTTCACGAAGAATTACGAAACCCTCCAGCACGTTGGAGAGCGCCTCGTATTGATCCGACACTAATTCCGCCTTTTCGCCCATGCACAGCAACACTGGTGTGGTTTGTACGTGACCGCCGGAAATGGATTTCGGATTACCTGCTTTCCCCACAACATCCACGCTTTGACCGATTCTTACAGACACCGGCAAATTCTACAAAGTATTGACAATATCATTTATAAACCTAGAATATTTACACCCTACAAATGATAATTAGATCTTATAGCTGATTTTGATAATCTCTCCTTGTGTACCGTAAGATTTTCATCGACAGTAACCAGCCACCTTGGTTCCATCGCGATCGCCAAGCAGTATATTAAATAATGAGACTGAGATAATATGAGATTCCTGCAATCTAAACATGCAACGAGGACGACCATCAAACCAGCCAGAGCGGTGTAATCTAAAATTTTCGAAGAATACCGCAAAGGCGATAAAGATAAAGTGCCCTAAAAGAAAAAATACATGAGAATACAACTTTTTTAAAGGAAAGAACGATCATTGATAAGTTTTCATATTTCTATATCAAGGACAGATGAGTTGATTCATCAGAAATAAATTGTTACTTTATTAATGTTGTTATTTAATTGTAAACATTTTTATTGGCCCGACTTTATCGAGGCCTTTACCTTGCCCAGGTGCACCAAACCCTGAGAGATGCGCACAAGGAATAGGTGAGACGGATTCTTCGCGTAATAAGCTGCCAGCTGTCTCAACATCGTCGCCAATCGCGCGTTGTTGGTACCTGCGCCTACCAAACCAAGAGCGAAGATCGCATTCAGAGCGACATCGGCGTCATGGTCGTGGCTGTATTTGTTCAGCACGTCCACGACAGCTGGGTCAGCATTCGACAAAGAGGATAAAGCTAATGCGAGAGGCATAGCGCATCGCGCCGGCGTTGACCCATATCTTCCAACCTATGATTTGTTAAGCATCGTAATCGTAGCAAGGACTCAAGGGACCACAAAAGTCGTTCCCATAATAAATATTAATCAAAGTCGATTACACTTTTAACTGATCTTCCGCTTCTAGTTCTACGTCATGAAAAGAGAGTGTTAAATCGCTATGAATGAATTATAGGAACTCATAAATTACCGCTAATTAAGGTGAATTGAGATTTAAATGTTTCTTTGTCTTCCGCCTTAGGTAACTATAGGAGCGTCCTCGTAAATATTCATCACGGTTTGAGATCTTATACGAACTTAATCTTCTTACCTGACCAAAGATCCGGGAATTCTCCTTTCCCTCTCCAAGTCCAACTACACCTACCCCAAGGGATGCTATGGCTTGTGGACTTCCAATACCCCTGATATTAATACAATACAATTATTTTTTAATTATAATTATTTAGCACTAATATGTAGAAACAAAAAATTAATTTTTTTTTTTTTCAAATTATATCTATGTGAAAAAATTACTCTCTTATTTATAATATATTCTTAATTGCTATTTATTAATGTCTTTTTTATATTTTTACTTTTAGTGATACGCTTACTTAGTAGATTCCTCGATTTGACTGTCGTCCTTTTTTTTCTTTTCTAGTTTAGAGCTTTGTAGTGTTTTTTGATCGCAGCAACTTGGTATCGGAGTATTCTCAGATGTCGTTTTTGCGCTCATTACTTCCTCGATTGTTTCTGAACAGATCCTTAATAATTCTTGCACTATCAATACATCACCAGTGCCCGCGTATGCACAAATCTAATAGAATTGTTTTATCAGATTTAAATTATATACGTTACTTTTCGGAGAAGTTACGTAATTCTAACACCCGTGTGAAGCTGGCCCCCCAATATTAAAAAATCGATTTTTTCTTCATGCTTTCGTTTGCTCATCGTTTGCTCACGAATGCTCAGTTGGAATTTTCGTTTGCTCACCCTTAATTCAAAAGGTATACGAAAATTATGTTTTTGGGGGTGCCAACTTCACCCTAGGCCCCCAATATTAAAAAATCGATTTTTTAATATTGGGAGGCCAGCTTCACACGGGTAATTCTAACTACCTCTCGCTGGTTGGATTATGAAAAAGTTTCATAGAGATTGTATTTGAATTTTCAAGAAAATTATAACAATTGAATTTTACTTGTAGCATAGTTTGCGAAGCAAAATTATACGGTTCCGGTAAAGCCTCCAGGGCTGCGGATGGTGTTTCTATAGCATCTCGAGTTCCCATGTAAATCATTCCTAGGGCTAACGCCAAAAATCTGCGTATAACAAAAATGACTCCTATATTGTATATACATTTACGTATAACATTTATAATATTATCTACGTATATATGACTTTTACATTATCCATAAATATAATAACATATAATTATACCTGGAATGCGTAATAACGAGCTCTTTTATAGATAGTCCCAATAATTTTAATAAGATTGCCGAAGATACATCGGAATTTCCCGAGCCTACATTCACAAGACCCAAAGAAATGGCAACCAGTGACAACACTTGTATATTATCTGAAAGAAATTATTTTGTGACAATTAATTGCTTTTATCCCTTTGTAGATAAAAAATTTTAATTCGACTCGTATAAATATTATATGTGTATAGTAAAATATAACAAAATATGAGAAAAAAAATTTCGTACAATTTAAAATGTTAAAGATTATCTTTAATTTTTTTTTCATCATTAAAGAAGAGTTTACTTATTTTTTTTTTTTAAAGTAAACTGGAATGAAGAAAATAAATAAAAATTATATATAATAAAATTGCATTACTTTGCTCATCAGCTAGAGCTCCAGAAAGAAGTTCGGTAACGTCTTTTCTTCTGGAACCAGCGTAAGCCAGACCTAAACCCATGATGGCTCCTATGCGAAGGATTTGGCTGTTTGATTTTACATATTCGCTGAGAAGTGCCAAAGCCGGATCGCATTCATTACGGATTCCGCAATTTACTAGTCCGATTGCTAGCAAGGCACCAGATTTCACGTAATCTTCATTTGTGTAAAGATATCTAAGTAAATAACAGAATCATGTAAGCAAGCTCAAAAATTATTTTTTAATTCTATTAAGGGGTAACGCCACTCTAGAATTTACAAAAAATCGATTTTTTACATTTAAATGATGCCTTACAGTCTTAAAAATAAAGTTCCCGTAGCGCGGAAAAATTTTTTAAGTACTTATTTTGAAACTACCTCTACGCGGTGCGTCACCGTTCGTTCTATAATCCGATGGGTAAGCTGCTCCGAATTTCACGTCTTTTTTCGAGCTCTAGAGTGGTGTTGCCTCTTAACGACTTATAATTTTATTATATTTTTTTCCAAAGAAATGTTTTCAAAGGTTAGAATTAATTTGCGATATGGAAGATCTATATTTTTACTTGGAATTTAGACTAACTTGTCGATAGGAATTAATCCGCCGTCGATGTCCCACATATGTATCAAGCCTAAAGAAGCAGTAGCCGATAACATTCCATGTTCCTGAAAAAATGATTACATATTTTCATTTGTGTTCCAATATTTTTATATCATAGAACTTTTTAATTGAAAGATTTAATATCCATATCTCTCAATCCTTCTTTTTCTATAAAATGATAAATGATTATTTATATTATATTTCTTATTACATAAGAGATAAGCCAGCCATATTTAAGGATTCCTTAAGATGTCATGATTCGATTTAAAATTTTGAAAAGTTACAATTAGCATTAATTAAAATATCAAATAATAAAGGAATTAAAAATAATATACCACGACGCTGGATAGATTTAGTGAAATTATATTGTATTTCGTAGAATATTAAAACGAAATTTTTATTATTATTAGTAAACGATTCCATATTTAAATAATATTCTTCGCAATATATTAAATTAATTAATTTTTCTTCGTTTACCGATGATGGTCATATTAAAGGCCGAATCGTTTACTAATAATAATAAAATTTCGTTTTAATATTCTACGAAATACAATATAATTTCACTAAATCTATCCAGCGTCGTGGTATATGCTTATTTTTAATTCCTTTATTATTTATTACTAAACCACATTAAAAACTTAGATATATTATCGTTTAAAATATCAAACTTTGAATTAATATTAATATGCGCTTGTATAAATAAAGCAAATAATTAATAAATGCCTACCAGGTCAACAAATAAAAATGAATTAGATGTACATTAAGTTTACTTTATTGTAATATTTTTACTAAATTCATAGTATTTCTACTGTTGATGGAGGATTAAGTCGAAACCATAAATTTAGTAAAAATATTACAATGAAGTAAACTTAATGTACATCTAATTCATATAGCATCGTTTTAATTCGTTGACCTGGTAGGCATTTACTATTTATTTGATTAATTGAGATATTCTTCTTAAATTGTTAAAGAGTTAAACCTTATTTTTATACACCCAACAATCCGAAGTGTTTGCCATCAGCTTGTCCTGTCCGAAACCCGCGTTCACGAAACCAGAAACGAAACTCGCTGCTAAATTCGCTCTAGCCGAATCGTGTTCCATTTGCCTAAATCCGCTTACCAACCAGCTCTTGTAGATATCTTCTGGGAGCTTTGGCTCGAGTATGTCAAGCTCTCTGGCAAGAATTTGGAAATGGGTGTTTACGTGGCCATTGTTGAGAATTGCTTCGATGTTTTTGGCATCGTTCCCGTGATACTCCGACCTTAGAGGTTGATCCTATTTAGCAGGCAGAATACTCTCTTATTGTCAATTTATTGAATAAATTTCAATTTCTTGAATAAATTAATTTTCTTTTAATTATTAATTTTTCCGAAATTAAAATCATTGTCTTTATAATTATATTTCTCTATTTTTTAATTAATCGTATTAAATTCTCTTGCAAAGATTAAAAGATATACTCATTATTGGATTAAAAGGAAGTAGAAAGACGCTTGCAGATTGTATAATTGTTGCTTATTATTTAATTCGTTGAAATTAATTTATTTTCTACAGATAGAAGTTTAGCTATTTATAATACATTTACATATTTTTGTATGCGAATGAAATGTAGGGCATTTCTGAATGATTTTTAACATCGCCTTTTGCGCTGTTCTGCTTCTAATCTTATGAAATAAAGTCAAATGCTATGCAGATATTATGCAAGGAGTTACTTGCAGACGGGCCAGAATAAAGGCTAGTTGGTTTCTCGTCAAAGAATCGGGGCAAGCGGCGAAGCACTTGAAAACAAGTTCCGAATCTGCAAGTTGCAGCGCTACCAAAATTGCCCTCGTGTACTCATTAAATTTTAGGTATTGCTCCGTAGCAAATTCCAATATTTGTCTTCTTTCTATCTCCTCGCTGAATTAAAAATACGTGTAGTTTAATAAATAAATCAAACATGCGAAGTGGATTAGGCCGTTTGTTGAATAGCGAATAGCTTAATATTTTCAATATATTTCATTTTAAAAAATAAAGCTGTGTTTATATTACAAACATTAAGTTGTAAAGCTTCGAAAGATTATATTTTGTTTATAAATGGATTTATATTTCAAATTGTGTTCGACATAACAATTTATATTTTTAAAAATCTATTAGATTTGCTCTTATTTAAAAAAAAAAATGAGATCGATACACTTTTAATTATAACAATGTCAACCAGTGAATAATACCTGTAAGCCGCGCAGCTAATTAAATAATAGCACACACGCGCGAAGTTTGTAGGCTCCAGGTATTCCGCGAGAAAATTCAGCTCGTCGATTTCCAAGCATAAATCGCACGCTTGTATTTCCGCATTGTGTCTCGTGTCGAACGCTATGATGCTCTTGATCAAGGGTGTAAGACGCTTTCTAATACAAGAAATGTGCCACGTTAGTGTATTTTACATTGTTCTCATTACAACGTCTCTCGATGTTGATGTAAATGTAAAACATTAGGAATACGTAATAAGGAAGTGAGATATCTAAATTTCTACCACAGATATTACCACGTCATTGTAAACCGTTTTATTTGTGTAATCATATATTTTTAAATATAACATACATATTATAAAAACAATAATAAATAATGTAAAGGAACTCTTAGTTTAAAACAAATGGTAAATTAAAAAGGCAAATTAAGAGTCAAGAATTAAAAAATTTTTTCTTTAAATGAAGTAGTCAAAACATAAAGTAAACTAAGATAATTAAAATAATCGAAACTAGTCAAGTTATGGATTTGAAGATCTACGATTTTTCGATATTGTGAAGTTACTTTTTTAATTCTTTTTTAAATGCTATGTTTTTAGCGTTTTCTGACGATTGGATATTTATTTTATGTTTCGACTACTTCATTTAAAGAAAAAATTTTGTAATTCTTGACTCTTAATTTGTCTTTTTAATTTACCATACATATTACACTTTTATACTTATAAATTATATTTCACCGGATCTCACGCTCCTCTTTGACCGGCGCATTCGTCCATTCATCGACGATCTCCGCCTCGAGTTGTCGCACGTATTCATGGCCCCATTCTCCGGGATTATCCACAGCTCCTTTGATACAAAAATTCAGACAGTCCCTGGATTCCGGAGTAGCTCCAGCGAGAGCGAGTACACTCAGAATTTCTGCAAAACGTATCTTCGCCTCGTCCCTTTGGAGTCCTTCGTATGCGCTGCGCAAGCTCGGGTAAAAATTTCGCAAATATTTGAGAGGCTTCGGTACGGATGTCATCGAAGTCGTGGATGTACGTATTAACATTCTCAGATGATTCAATGACAGCAACATAGCTATTTCATCTTTACCCTGATATGAAAATTACATACATATTCATGGAATCCAATTCCTTTATTTCTAAGAGCCTTTTTAATTATTAAAGAGAGAGTTAATAAACTTTAAATATATTTTTCAATGGTTTGTTTTTTCTTCTAAGCCGAAACTGTCAAGATTTATTTACTTGTAATACATCAACTGCTTGTAGCAATTCTTCCTGTAATCTCTTATCTTCTTCGTTCTACATAAAAATGCAAAATTATATGCTCATACATATTCCACCATTTTTAATAAAGATTGATATCTAAATTTATAAGCATTATTTCTTTTAAACTAATATTTTAATATATTTTCCAATTTTTTGCCAGTGTTATACACTTACCATATCATTTTCTTTATCTTGATTACGTTTATTCATCATTCTCACCAATATTCTCTTTATGTCAAACAAATATTTTGTCACGATTCAATAAAATTGAACGATTCAAAAAGCTTTAATTAATATATTGTCAAATAAATTTTCATATCCGTCATATGCAACGTACGGCTTTTGTTTCATTATTTTTCGAGAACCGATATATGTGGCGACGATTATTTATAAGTTCGTAAAACCGTTGCTATTTCTACTAAAGAATTTGGCTGAAACTAGAGAGCCACTCTAACTGAAACCAGTTTTAAGATATGAAATGATTCAATAAACATATACCGAAAATTAATTCTTTGTTTATGATATATTTTTAATCAAAATTTGTTTGTGACACAAATAAAAAGGTTAGATGATGTTTGTCTAGAAAATTGTTCATATAGTCTTACAAGTTATAATTATCTATTAATTAAAAGCAGATTGAAAACAATTCAATTTTATTTTATTGATGCTCTACCAATTCTTTCATTTCTTGTAGTATATTTATATTTACTTTATGTTAAATAGGCGAGTTTTGTAATTTATCAATTAATTAATCAAAGTAAAGTTGTATTTGCATATAAATTATTAATTAATTGATAAATTAATTAATAATTTATATGCAAATACAACTTTATTTTGTAAAAGCTACATTTGTACATATAATATAAATAATCAATATAAATAATCAATCAATGAATTAAAAAAGTTCTCTTAACTCTTCAGTAGAAATCCTTTTTCGAAAAAAATAAAATGTTTCCTCCCGTACTATTGACACATCTTGAAAAAAATTTTTTTCAAATAAATTCATATTATTTTCTTAAAATTAATTTATATTCTTTATTTTATAGATTAAGAAGATATATTTACAGGGTGTTAGTTTAAGTCTGTTGCCATACTCAACAGAGCGATTCTTTGGTTTATTTCAGGTAAAAAAGTCTATATAAACATGTATCCTAAACGGCTTAGTTTCCGAAATACAGGTGAATGTTCGCAAATGTTTGACGAAACGGTAAATTGCGTTGGAGATATCTTCCTGCATAAATATGCCTTGCTTCACGTGAGTTACTATTCGCACAAACAATGTGACAAAGTCAAAGTCAAAGTCACAAAATCAAAAATAGACTTCAGTCCTGATGTTGCTGCGGGTCAGGTTTGATGGATGTATCATGGCGCAAGATGGACATTTTCAACAATTCATCTAATTGTTTTATTTCATCAGAAGAACTGTAGCCTATTTTTGTTTTTCTTATTACTACACGTTTAAATTTTTCCATTTCGGAAACTAAGCCGTTTAGGACACATGTTTATATATGGACTTGTTTACTTGAAAATAAATCAAAGAATCGCTCTGTTGAGTATGTGGCAATATACTTTACTAACACCCTGTATATATATAACATTATCAATGTGATAATTTAGGAAAATGGGAAAGAATTTTTGTTTGATATATAAAACTGCAATAAATGTATATACATTATTTTAAAACATAATTATAAATTTATTTATATAATAATTATGTACAAAATATGTTTCTGATAAGGCTCAACAAATTTAAAATTATGAAAAATAAAAGGGCTACGAGTCAAAAGTGTCGTTATAATATAATAATTGTTAGTAAATAAAAATTGTCATTAAAAATTATAACTAAATGACAATTTTTATTTACTAACAATTATCATATTATAACGACACTTTTGGCTCGTAGCCCTTTTCTTTTTCGTAAATACAAAATACGTCATTAGTATTAAAATATGTACAACATGGAATGATAATTGATATGTAGCAGAATATAACACTGCTCTTGAATAAAATCCGCTACTTTCAAAATTGATTTCTTATATTCGCATAAATTCGAACTTCTTAATGCGAAGGGCAAAAGGAACCTTTACAGCCGTTCATTATTTATTAATATAGTAAAGCGCTGTGTATAAAAGATTATTTCAACACGTTTAATCAATATATTTATGTACACTATAAATTGCTTATAAAAGTCTTATTTGTTGATCATAACGTGTATGGACAACGAGTGCATTATTAATTGTTAAATTGAATCGCTATATAATTATAATTTCCATTATTAAATCGTCGTCTGCCAAATTTTGAAAGCAGTATGACAAAGAATAAAATTTTTATATTAAAATTTGTAATTATATACTGAAACAATATAAAATTAAAAATCATTTATCATATTTCTCTTTAATTCAAGAAAAAAAAATGCATTGTGCACTTAAAAGTAGTACTCTTATTAAAATAATATTATAACTTATATAATAACTTAATGTAAATTAACTAATAATACAATGTTTGAATATTACTCCTAAAAATTATTTTGTTCGCGTAAATATAATAATATTCATTCTCTCTCTCTATACAAATTATATGATATTTTATAAATAACTAAATATACTCCGACTAATATTCCGATACAGTAGCTTTTCGTTGTTGTCAATATTTATTAAAAACAACAAAGTCACCTCATACCTATTTCTCTTCATATAAATTTATCAATTGACAGTTTTAACGATTTCAAGTTTTAATAATAATTGATGTGAAATTTCCTTTTAAACTTCGATATTTCTCTGTTATTAATATTTACGTTCTCTATGTAGACGCGTTATACAAAATGACTAGTCTCTCATCCGTGAACGAGAAATACGCTGCGAAATTAATATTTTGGTTTTTCGTTCGCTTCACACTACGTCTACAATCATGTAATACTAGAAAAATTTCGATACGATATATTATATAATAGGAAAGTCATATTGCTGCTCCATTACGTTTCTTAATCACGGATCTGACAGGAACTTGAAAACGTAGAAACATTTAATGACACATTACAAATTTCTTCACGCTTGGAAAAACGAAGTTTTTCGAACAATGATACACATACCAAAGTATATCATTAACATACAACTTATAAATATATATAATAAATCATAACTTACGTATAAATATACATAATATGATACTTTCATTATATACATATACAACTGTGCTGTGTTAGATGTTACATAAATGTGTTTGGAAGACGAAGTATTTTTGGTCCCATGTAGAAAACCGTATTAGCGTGTATGTGAGCAAAAATAGAGTCTATCCTTCGTTACACTTTCTCTAGATATCCTGAACATTTTATTTAAATTAGGCCATCATTCATGCGTTAATCGTTTTCCATTTTTCTTTATAATTCAAGCGACATTAAGATAAAAGATTGAATGGTGATTGCTTAAAAAATATTTCTTTTTTACCCATAGTATCTATATGTGTACAAATTTGGCAGTAGAATAGGCACATATATTATCCGCGTTTCTGATAATCTTACTTGATTCCTCTTTTCTACAAAAGACATCAAATTCCTAAATATGTCATAAAAATGTAAAACTTTACTTATTTTTTAAAAAATATCTAATCTCTTCTTGAATTCATCGAGTGTTCAGCATATACCGTCAAAATAATCGTACGCGAGTGATCTCGTCTCACTTTTTCAACCCGTTCTCGACGCTTGCAGTCGAAGTCACTCCGTTAAGTTCGTCCTGAATTTGCTGAAGTGTCTTGCCTTTCGTTTCGGGCAGTAAGAATACCGTATAGAGGATACTGACAAAGCAGAATCCCGCGAATAACCAGAAGTTCACGTAATTGCCTAATGCCTCCTGGAGGTTACTGACGAACTTGGTAAGGAGGAAGGCCAGGAACCAGCAGACGGAAACCGTTATACCGGAAGCCTTGGCCTTGACATTCGGATCGAACATTTCGCCCATCACCGCCCACGGAAGAGGACCCCAGCCCAAACAGTATGTGGCAATGAAGATGACGAGGGAGACCGTCGGCAACCAGGATATCTGTTCCACGACGTCATCCGCGTGCTGTACTTCTTTCAAGTAGAAATACAAGCCTAGGGCACACTGTAACAAAAATGGTCATATAATAATTACATAATAGAAGCACGAGAACGAAAGTCGAAATTTTTATATATGATAAAAAATTCAATATGCTGCTATATGAATATCAGATGTTTGAAAAATTGTTATTTATAGAGTGGCGCGTCGTTACGAGATTTTTTGGATATTTCTGACAATTTTTGCTATAGGGGAGACTGAAACACCATGGATCACGGGGTACCATGGGCCATTGACTGTTTAGAGAAATCCAGAATGTTTAGGTTGGTATCATATGATTGTTATTTAGTTGCCTATACTATGTATTTCGATAGCAGTGATCCGCTTCCGTTATTTTTCCGTACACATGCCGTTAAAGAATCTCATGGTGCGAAGGTGATTTTACCTCTTACAATTTCTTTTATGTTGTTTCTATATAAAGAATAATATACTTATTACGAGTTATATGCGTAATTCTACACATCTTCCTGCATTTTCTCTGCAGTACAGGTAATCATTTATTGTTTACTTCAATGTTATATTTCACCGTCTTTTATATCAGACACATCGGGGCACCATGGGTCATATACTAACAGGCGTTGAGAGTAATTTGCGTAGCTGTAGAACCGTATAGGCATAAAAAATTATGTAATCGTATTTTACGCGTGTCTTATGATAAAAATGTAATTAGATAAATTTCTTTATACATAATAGTTATTGTATAAACTATGCAAAATTGTCTGGATAGTTTAGATTATTATTAAATGAAATAAAATGAATTAAATTGGGCAATACAAATTCTTTTATATTCTTTCAGAAAACACGATAAAAATGGTTAGAAAATATATGTAAAAAAAGCCCGGGCACGAGTCATTTCTATAAATTTCTTTTTCGATTTTTATTTAAAAAACAAATCAATATTTATGAAAAATACTTAATAAATCTTAAAATATATATTATCTCTTAATTATATAAAAAAGTTGAGACCAAAAATCTTACATTTTAATGTATTTTTTACTGTTTGAATTTTTGTGATCCATGGTGCCCCGGTCTTCCCTATATTAAACTGTCGAAGTACTAAACTGCTTTCTCAGTACTTTCAAAGTACTAAATTCGAGTAAACTTGCAATGGCAAAACGAAAAAAGGAAACTCGCGTTTAGTAAAAATCCTAGAATACAACGATTAGAATTTTCTCAATTTATTTTAGTCACCGTGTTATCATATACGCGCGTCTATCTCCTATCATAAATTATGTAATCATGCACGTACAATCTCGTGGAAGTCCTCACGCTTTGTGTGCACTGAATTGAATCCGATGCATTCCATCGTATTTCATCGGAATGCGTAATGACGATCCGTACATATAGTAATGCTTAACCTTCCTCTTCTCGAGGACATTATACATCCTCGTGATTCGTTGTTGCATTTCCTGCATTGTACTTTACCGCGCCTCTTTATAAATATCCGATCTATTAAGAGGATTGTGCAAGCTCCAAATGGCGATAACAGGTATCAACTCTGTGTCGAATAATTAAGTCATTCGCCCCGAGAATTTGCCTGAAGGCGAGATGCATGATAAAAGAAGTTAAATACCGCAACAAGTGTAATTATGCATGCCGATCGTAAACTCACGATCGAGAAATGCAATTTAATGATGATCTAAACGTAATTCATGTACATGAAAATGAATCGCACGATAATTCACTTTAGTCATCTATTATAGAAATTATTGTAGACAAGAATTATTTGTTGGGTATAACTGTTAATGTCAAATTAATACATAATATCACTAAACAAGATTGACATTTTTATCAGTTTTCTCTTATTTGAATTTTATTATATAACGCTCCTTTTATAAGCGTTGTGATTATGACATCAAAGAAGATGAATTAAAACAAACATTACATAATAACATTCATTTTTAATTCATCTCATCAAATATCGTCATAATTATAATGTTTATAAAAAGCAGCCTTGCATTTTATAAAATTCAAATGGAAAAAACAGATAAAAATGACAATTTTGTTTCGTAATATTAATTTGTATATGGTATCTGATTCAAAATTTAATTGCAGTTCATATTCACTGATTAAATACGATTCAACAGATAGTCGTGTTTTTTGGAATAAAATTTATCTTTATACTTTAAAGATTTTAATCTGAATTCCTTAAGATTCCTTTGAAATTTTAATCAACTGCAACGCATGTCCACTCTAACAAACTCAGATTCGTTATCGCAGGGCAACAAAGTTACAATTCGTTCTATAAAACAGAAAGCAAACTTTACGGGTAACCGCGTCTATCGCTTCATGAATAGGCTAATTTTGGACACGCTTTTCATGCAAATTTTCGAATCAATCTGGTATTCATCAAAAGAGAGTAGTATGAAAATTTAATAAAAGTTTCAATGCAAGATTGAATATTAGGTCCCGCATCATTGATTCTCTGAACTATCATATACCTTCAAACTAATTGTAAGTGAATCTAATTATTACAGTAAAATCCTCAACGTTTTATAAATGACTACAATCGGCTTCTTAAAAGCAAGAGGATCGAAAAGATAAAACAAGAATGTATTATTTTGTATAATAATATATTCTTGTGTAGCTTACAATATCTTTTAACTTCGTGCTTATTTAAAAATACTTTGGCACTATAATTGATTTCTACTAACTTTGATCTTTAGTTAATGAGACAATACATATATATCATCAAAGACAAGAAAAGATTTAGCTATTCAAAGTCTTTTCTAATCAAGTCTAAAATCATCTTTGATTCTTTCTCTCTCATAATTGAATTAAATATTATATTCCAGATTTATACATAAAATTTATTTATTTATTTGTTTTTACGGCTGTATTTTTTTAAATTCAATTGACTAATTAAGTTGATTACTTTGAGATTAAATCTGAAGACAATTACTCACCAAACTGACTGTCTCTCCGATGCCGGAGATAACGAGAAGCATCCTTCTACCTGACCTGTCGACAACTACAGGTGTCACCGCTGACGCTAACACTTGCACCACTCCAATGATAATCGGTGCTACATCTGTTGGCACAGCACCTCCAGCAGCCATGAAAATATTCTGCATATAGAACAGCACGACATTGATACCGGTAAACTGCTGAAAGGAAACCAAGGCACAAGTATGGAGCAGTGCCTTGAAGTTCGCCTTCACCTTGAACAGATCCGAGATGCTAACTTGATTCTTAAAAGCCTCGTCGAGTATCGCCTGAAAAAATCGAAACCGAGAGACAAATTTATTAGACGATAAATATTAAAATTCGAACATAACAATCTATCTAGAATGTTCTAAAATAATGAGATAGTTTTATTTAAAAAATGTCAAATAATGCTGAAGCAAAATTGCCATTCACTTAGAATTTGAGCATCTATGTTCCTCGGTTCAGTGATAATTATTTTTGTAATTATATTTTGAAACTTTCGACGCTCGAACAATAGCTGTGCTGTAACCTATAACTACGTAAGATTGGAAGAACATCGGACAATTTTGTGAAACTTTACATTGTAGGAAGGGATATTATTTGCAAGCCAATCATAATTGTCCATTACGACTGTGCGATATTGTCGTTTAGGATCAAAGAACGGCCTCAGCTATGACCTCGTTTATCTAAACTGATCTGACGGACAATGTATGCTCGGACATGTGTCTAGCAATGATTGAATACGTGCTTGCAACGGTGCATTCGCGATCACCTTGTCAGTCGAGCGACCCGCTGAGAAATCAATGAAGCCATAAACGATCGCGAATGGAAGTAGCATTTTTTATTAGAATAATATATATATATTAACCGCATATTTACAATAATTTATTTTCTCGAGAGAGATTTTTTATAAAATACTTTATAGAATATCCCAACAGTTTGAATTTTTTGACAAAAAATTAATACATAGTCAACTGAGATTAAAATTGATTCTCCTGATCTTCAAAAATCTTAAGAGATTCTGAGATTCTTTTAGAACCGACGATTTTATAAAAGAGAAACTTATATCTCGCACAATGGCTTACCTGTATTTCATCAGCCTCCTTCTGAACAGCCGCTTTGGATTTGCTTCGGAGCTTCGCCAGAGATGCGATCGCTTCATCTCTGCGGCCCTGACCAAGCAGGAAGTACGGAGATTCCGGCATCATAATAAAGGAGAAGAAGAAAATTATCGGTATGATCCCACAGAGAATCCAAAAAACGGTGTAACTAACAAACGGTCCAATAGAATAGGCGTATAAGAAACCGATCACGATAAAGAGCTGAAGAAAAGAGCCCAACGCTCCTCTGATTGACATCTGAAAAGTTACGTGAATTCGTTATTATGTGTATAATGACCAATTTAATTATTAAAAATTGAAATGTAAAAACGAGACTAATGAGAGTTAAAGTGCGATGATAAGAATATTAGTTAATTTATGTACCTACAAATATTTTATATTCATATTATAATATTTGGTTAAATATCTTATTTTGCTCTTCGGAGACGTATTCGTATTTTATATTAATATTATTTAACAAATCTCTCATCGGTTTTCGTTTTATATACTTGACTGACCAACATATATCAACTGCGTACAACGCATTATCAAAAATGTAACTGGGAGGAAATACTTATTTCTAGTCCTCTGAGAACGTTTGACCTTTTAATTTATTGCTATGTAGGTAGTTTATAGCAGAGTAGAAATGTTCAATCAAGTAATTAGGGTAAAGAATATTTCTACACAAATTAATTAGCGTTCTAATTATACCGCGCTCTACCCCTCACTGACTCACACTTTAATTTTTAATAATTTTGAAAGTGTTTCAGAATTTTACTTAATTTAAATTTAAATTGTTAAGTTAATTTAAATTTTACTTTATTTTTTAATATTATTTAACGAACAAGAGTTCAAATATAATAATTATTTTATTTGTTTTAGTTATAGAGTCATAGATTCTGCGAAGTAGGACAAATTTTTAAAATCAACAAAAAATGCCTAAATATAATAATACAAAAATTTACACAAAACGTAAAAAATCCTAGAAGACTATGTGTAAGTAATTGCGCTGTTTGTACGTACATATTGCACACATGTGTGCATGCAAAACAAAATTTACCTCGGCAATTTCGCCGCAATACATAGGGAGAATCGTGAATACGACAGACAGAGCCAATCCAAATATTAATCGAGCGACGTAAAGCTGAGCAATGTGACCTGCAGAGGCGACAAGTATCCATCCAATTAAAAACGGCACCACGCAAGATAACAACGCTCGTTTACGGCCCAGTCTGTAGAAATGACGATGGAAAAAGTCAGTTCCCGTTATCTTTGTTTCAGCCATTCAATGTTTGAATTTAATACAGGCTTTTCTACAAGCGGTACAGTAATCATGTCATCTTTGTTTAACACTAGCAAACAACGAAATTGTAATGACTTATACTGTATTACACCTGTATTATCTGTGCTGGGAAAGCACCCTTTATCACTTCACAAAGATTGATTTTTTTCTCTAGTCTCCAACTTATAGTCTCGAAAAGTAGAACGTAGTTACGTAATTGTTTATATATTGCAAAATTACTTGTCCGATTGAATCGCTAATTTATACTTTGAGACCCTCGAGTAAAAATCTGTTCATGCAAGACAAATATGGTGGCAATATTTGATTTTATATTGCAAAGTATATAGAGCTCCATAAGCTTTACATCCTATATATTCTGCAATATATTACAGCAGTTACCGTCTTTTATAAGAAAAATGTGTAACCAGACTGTTAATAAGAGAGAGCGAGAGGGTCTCTAATTTATATAGATAATACCTTTCTCCAAGGTATCCCGCCACGAAGCTGCCGACAATAGGACTGAGGGCCATCAGAGACCCTATCCAGGAACTCTGTTCGCTGGTGATTTTCGATCCCAAAGGTCCGCCATTCTTCTCCAAGAGAGGAAGAACTGGACTTGTCCATCCCATCGTCACACCAGTCGCAAGAACGGACAGGCTGGCTGTAATTTCAAGATGTATGTACAAATGGGAAATAAAAAGGTACACAGATTCGCGTATCTTTTTCGCACGCTCAATATTAATTCCTTAAATGTTTAACGATGACTTTACAATTGAGCGCCTTAATCTATAGCTTTTGAAAGGTAACATCTTATAATCGCTATTTTATCACTTTAATAAGACTTAATAGAACATCCATCTGCCCACAAACAGATTTATATTAAATCGTAGATAAATATGAAAACAAATGATTATACAAGTCCACGCGCAAATATCAGTCATTATCGCGTTTGCCGCATATTTAATAGGTTTGTACTTTCTAAGAAGCTGTTACTTTAGAATTCTTTTTGTCCTATTACTGTTCCCAAAAATTTATGTAATGACAAACTGCTAAGTAAAATTCTAGTAAAAAAGTATAATAAATCATTTCTTTTATCATATTTTTCTTATTAGTAATTTTTCATTTCTCTTAATATAATTATATAAGAATGTTGTGTAACATATTACTGAGTATATCGAAACTTCAAGTATTTTATTTAGATAATTGTTCGCAAAAATTAGGTCTTATGTTTTAGGGGCTGTCCATATATTACGTAAGCAAATTTTTGGTCGTTTTTAACCCCCTCCCTCCCCTATGCAAGCAAGCATAAGGATTTCTGAGACCTCCCTGCTATAATTACGTAAGATTTTTTCGTGCCATGCAAAAAAAAAGCTAATTTGCTAATTGACAGCAATTAGTTTTGACAAGACATTTTCGTCATTTTCGACATTTTCGTCTAAACTAATCGCAACGCAATAATACGATTTTTTTTCAACATATATTAAAAAAATTATATAATTGCATTGAAAAAATTGTGCTAAAACGAACTGTTATTAATATCAGCAATTTAAAAATATTTCTAATCTAAAATCCCTTTATCACGAGAGAGCTGTATATCTATTTTTTTTTCTACAAAACCTAAATTCACACACACAAAGTTATTTAAATGTTTAATGATGGAAGCTGGAAATTTTGTTTTGTCAGAGAAGAGACACTACCTTAGGGAGATATATTTATCTGTTTCGTTACAAAAATCTCAAATTACATTTTTATCAACCGACGAAAAATTGACTTTTCCGAAGGTGTTTTTGTCTCTCGAGATTATAGTAATTCAATCGTGCTAACGTTCGGAACAACTTGTAGGCAATGCTCTGCTGAAACTCTGATGAAACTCGAGTTTCAAAGTGCGCTTTGAAGGCTTTTCCGGTGATAAAGAGGTTTTACATAATTGTGTATTTCAGGTAATACGGTGAGATTCAAGGCCCGCTATGCTTCCGGTTTTACGGAGCGATTGGTACACGTTCGAAACTTACAAAGCAGAGATTTTAACTGCAATGCAGCAGAGAATATCCAGCAGCTGTTGCAGGTAAATTTAATATACGTTTCGAAGGTTAAGTAAAAAATTGTTTTCAATCCATTGCAAAATCCGCAAATATATTAGTATCTAATAATTCTTTCATTATATATATTGAACAAAATAAGTAGCGTTTATATTTGTATTATTACAAAGAAATTCGTACTTATTATCAGTGTACCATTATTTAATAATATTCTATCTCTTTTTTAATTAAACACAAGAAACTTTTAGTTATGCTTTATATTACGAATGTAAAAGAGACGGCGCATTTATATATTTCGCGTATTTATGTGGAAGAAGAAAACTTCGTGTTTACGATCGACACGTCGTTGACCGATGATAATTTTATATTAACGGATAATCTTAATTTATATTCCGTATCACGAATGTGGGAGAGGATGATTTTGTGTCCGGGTGCATAAACATGAATTGAATTATGCGCTGATTTGTCACTTTATTACAAATAGCCGTATGCGGAACCGCGGAAAAATCAACCAGGCGGTTATTATAATGATACACGCCGCGGTATTATCGCAATTTACTTACGTATTTCGCTTACGTAATTTCTCGACGTAAAGCGTCACGTGATTGCGTCGTCGATTGCGCGTCACGGTACTGAAACTAGTATAAAAATGTTTGTCGCGTGTGTAAGAATCGCACGCGCACTTGACATCGAAAATATACAATCTCGCTATTGGTTGCGTTCAGCAGACTCAACCGTTATTGGTATAAATGTTTGTCGCGTGTGTAAGAATCGCACGCGCACTTGACATCGAAAATATACAATCTCGCTAATATTGGTTGCGTTCAGCAGACTCAACCGTTATTGGTATTATTCTTTCAGATCAGCCAATAGCAGCGAGCGCTCACAGATTTGCTCCGCAACGGTTGAGTCTGCTGAAGACGCGACCGTCGTCATAACGTAATGTTAAATTTCTCATTACCGGCACGTACATAAGATTGCACTTCGCGTTTTTACGAAGAAAGAGACAGCTTTGACAGCAATGATCCAATCACGCAGAAGGCAACAAACGTGCGCGCAAACTCTATTTTATTGAATTTCATTAGCGTTGCTTTATTTCATATATTGTCAGTGATTACCTAGTAATATTAAACCCTTGATTAATTGTGTATTCATTAAATACTATATCAATAGCGTCCTACTGGAAACTTGTTATGAAATACTATAAATGTAATATTTAACGAATACACGATTAATCAAGCGTTTAATATTATCAGATGATCACTGACAATGTATGAAATTAGAAAAAAAAGAATTGCATAAAGGAAGACAATAGTATTATACGAGCAAAATTTGTGTAATTACTTGTGTAAAAAGTCGTGGACCTTCCCCGTAGGGCTGTTATTATCATACAAGGACTGTTAAAAATAATCTAACCCAATTCAGTTTTTTTTTTGTGTGGGGCAGCTCTCGCTTCGCGTGGAAAATCGAGGATGCGGTCGAGTTGCCACTACGAATACTTTGAAGCGTTACTTGATTGGTCAATTTGTAAAAGTCTTTCCTTTGATTGGTCAATCAAACGCTTCAAAGCATTCGTAGTTGGCAACTCGACCGCACCCCGAAACCCACGTGCAACAGTACAATTATGAAAGTTGTGCACCCTTAAGCAGGGAGGGAGGAGAGACAGAGTTGCTTCGCGTAGGAGTCGTTCACCCCTAAAGGAGGAGAGGTGGGGTGAGAGTCGCTTCGCGTGAAAGTAATTTTTCAAACTTTTTTGGTTTATAACTTTTTAACGGACAGCGATCGCCACTTAAAACTTGGTGGAGTTATTCAGAGTCACGACCTTGACAACATGTCACAAGGTCAAGGTCATCGAAGGTGGCTCCCCTTTTCTGAATATTCACCAAAATATTTTCTTTGAGACCATAAATTATCTCCAATCCAGTATTGTTTTTCCTCAAACAATTCAATGTGAAACTTCCTAATTATAATTTAAAATTCAAACACGTGCACATCCAAAACGTTTTGATACAAAGACGTCATAAATTGAGATGTCTTTGGTTTTGTTTATAAAGACGTCTTTCTGAGACGAATAATCATGAAAATTTTAAGATAGACGCGTCCTGTAAAACAATCAATATTCTCTGAGTGCGCAATAAATTTGCTTGCGCATCAAAAAGAGTCAACGTCCCATTTTGATAAGCAAGTAAAACACAAATAGAGAGTTTCACACTCATGGTCCTAATCGTCATTATTGCGTGGGGGGCTATCACCTCTCTGTTTCCTCTTGATCTCTTTGCGCGCGACAGTACGCGATTCTTGTATTTCATTAATTACTAATTTTACCGAGTTTAGTAAATTATTTTCTCATTGACTGTGTAACACGAGGTGATAGTAAATATCGATCGCAACGCAATTAATTCGTGCCGAATATTCCCGCGAATATACAGATCCAAATATATAGGTGGGCGTTTATCAATTCGCGATATCAAATACAATCATGTTACGAGATAGAACTGACACACGTGGTATCTCGTTTTCGATGAAAAATCTTTGCGTTTACAATTGTTTTTCCATAACTACATCATCCATCGATCACACCATGCACTTGCTGAACGATTTGACATTTCCCTTATCATTTAACAAACCACGATAAAATTTATCTTATAATTTTAAATCAATTTTAAATCACAAATCATATATGTTATAATTTCAAATCTATGTATAGTTATAGCGGAACTTATGTTTAATTTATCTATTCTATCTTTTTTCACACAAACAAAATTTAAATATCAGATAATTAAAATTGCGAATTAAAATTTACAAATAACGACTTTTAACATTCAACAAAGTTTTTAGTAAGCGATGAAAAATAGTATTATAATGGTAGTGATTATCTTTATGGAAATAATGTACAATAGATGAATCTTTCTCTCTCCCCCCCTCCCTCTCTCTCTCTCTCTCTCTCTCTCTCTCTCTCTCTCAATAAATAAACTTAATTTTATCCTAAAAAATCAAGATAAAATAACATAATTCAATTTCCTTGTGGACTCCAAAATTGAAACCAGGTGAATCCAGTGACGAGAGGCGAGTGAGAGTAGTACAGCGTGTTGTTGTTACGCAAAGTAATAAGAAGTGGTATAAAATAACGTGACCAATAATATTAAATGATATTCTACATTGACATATTTTTATCGAGACAGCAAGTAATCTTTTTCATATATTAATATATAATTATCGTTCTGGTTATGAAAGAATTTCTTTGCCAGTCTTTAAATAGAGATTTAAAATTTTGTCACGATTAAATAAAAAATTGAGTATTTTTAAACGAGGTGGCCATAATCTGGCGAGACTTTCAAAACAAAAATGCTGATATCGAAGACGTACTGCTGAAAACGCAAGGATCGATGCATCTTTGCCCCTGAATGAGATATCGTAGTTGATGTCGATACTGTATCAAGTAGTCAGAGTTCGACGATGACTCGTCGAATGATTGACTGGTACACAATCCTTCTTAGTTTTCTTCATTTTTATTCGTCGATTCAATGAAGCCTGCAATTGTACCAATAGAACGTTCTTTTGTCACGAATTTTTACGTGACAATCTACCTCTTTGTTTACGTGTTCACGAATGTGACGTGGTGTACGGCGAGTGCCAAATTATCGCGGGACAGAAATACGCGGAATGGGCAACAAAGTGGCCTGGACGAGCGATAAAAATCGATAAGCAACGGAGCGTTGTTACCATAAATACTTTTACGAAACGCTGCACTATACATCGTAAATTATAGAGTAAAAGTCAGGCGTCGATTAAATGTCAAAATATAAGAAAGTGCCAAGAGTATTTGTAAATTTAATTTACTAATACTTTTAAACATTGGTAATATAAAAGTCAATTAAAAAATGGCTCTCACAGTAACAGTTCTTCCATTTTGATGGATTATATTATGTTATCATATAACATTGAAATACTAAAAGAGATAACAGTATCATAGTCTATTTTATACAATAACTTTTGTAATCGACATTTAAATTCAGAACTTAGCGATTACATTCCTCGATCGAACGATTCTAGACTCAAAGTTATGAAATATTTATTATTTAGAACATTATTTACAAAATTTGATGACACTGTCCTTCACAAAAATAAATTTAACAGATTAGTTTTTCTTTAATATTTGTTCGATAAAATTATACACTTTGTCGAAAAAAAATTTTACGAAAAAAAGTACAGAAAAACTATATAGATTGAAATAAGTTAGAAATTTTTAGTTTTTAGATATTCGTATAGTGGAATTAAAGTGAGGTTTTTTTATCTTAGAAATTCTTAGTTTTCCGTAAATATTTGTAATGGAACGTAGAGTGACGTTGTTTGTTTCGTAATGCCAGATACGAAAAAATTTTCTGTAAAAACACTTGTAATACAAAAGACGTACACGAAAACAGGAGGAAAATTTTTTGTTTTCCAAACAAAAACGCTATTTTAATTCCTACAACGAATATCTATGGAAAATTAAGAATTTTTAATATCTTATCTTAATCTATGTAGTTTTTCGTAAAAATTTTTCTGCCAAGGGGATATTTAAGAAAAAAAATTAATTTGCAGAATGTAAATAAACGTATACACATAACTTCTTCTGTATATAGGCAGCTCAGTACTAAAAATCTATAATACGTGTAATATAAACTACAGATTAGCAGTAGAGCTACGACTTATCGAATGATTATTTTGATACTGAAAACTTCAAAGAGGTCATCATCAGTCAACTTAGGAATAAATTACATTAGCAAAATGTTTACCTGCTATTATTTCACTTTACATAATTCAAAATGTGTATAGTCAAATAAAATGTAAAAGAACGAACACAGTAAATGTAAAATAAGAACAGCACACTTAAGTGTACATATATTCGTGTGAGAATATATACGTTCAAGAAAAACATGTATAACATTAAATGCTAAAATGTAACTTAAAAACGTTGGAAATGCTTGAAAGTAGAAATTAGAAATTTGTTGAAAAACCGTATGAGCAACAAATGGAAATATAAGAGTCAACATACAAAAATAATGAGACAACAAGTTAAATATAATATAAAATGTGATTAATTAAAATTAAAACTCAGAACATGAAAAGTAGATAAAATTGTTACATGTTTCGACTGCTAGATTGAGCCATCTTCAGACAAATAAATGTAATCATAGAATCAAATGTACAATTTATTAAATCGCGACAAAAAACAGTGATATAAGTTAACGCAGTAAAATAAGGAACATGGTAAGAAATGTGTTATAATAAGTGCCGGCTATTTTATAGTGGTATATTAGCACCTTGGTAAGTATAACGGCTACTGAATAAATTATTATTACAATTTACTGTCTAAGTGGAGATATTAAGAGAGACCATTATGCCTACAAAGGCCATAACATCACCTATGATGTTCCAAAAAATTACGTTAAAAATATTGGAAGAGATACAGGAAATCCAAAGATATTGAAAAATCATCAATCATGCCGAGAGAGAGAGAGAGATGCGGTCATAAAATTCACTTCCAGCGAGATAAGGCAATATCTAAATTACAGTTAACAGAAAATATAATCGCATTTTTATATGCAAAAAGAACAGGCCTCCTCCCATCGCCGAATAATAATCACGACAATAAATCGCCTAATGAATTACAATAATGGAACGCGTGACGTAGCACGATTATGTTTGAATACGATTAGCGTGTGTTTGCAACTCGATATGAAAAAAAAAAGTCTGGATCATCATCGCGTATATTTTTATGCGTGATTTGTAAATATTGTCACCATCATATGTTGCAAAATCATATTGACGTTGCACCACGATCAATCGACAAACATTGACGTCCGCGCGATGAAACATTGAACTGTGTCGGACACACACATAAAATTACAACGAATTAAAAATGGTGACAACCGCGATAGGAAAGGATAGAACGTAATCGATGGTTAACGACAGGCGCGTGAAAGAGGCGTTACCGCGGATAACAATATATTCGGGAAAATCTCGGTTGAAAATATAAAAGTATCATGACAATGAAGTATCTATCGCGTAGCTGTCGATACCGTAAAATAGTGAAGTTGCATTTTTTTTACATGCGCGAGATCTCGTCATTGAAGGCTGATAAAGATAAACAATTATTGGATAAACAGCTCGCCATAAAAGACGGAATGAATCGTAGAATTTTATTCTGAATATGAGAGAAAACATGCGAATCGCTTCGGAGAACGTTGCCAAAATTGTAAACTTTCTTTCTCATGAAATTTTTTTTTATGAATATCGAACCCATTTTCTCTTAACCGACATTTAAACGAGAACCTGCTCATCGAGTCCACTTAGCGTGTATTAAAAGTTGTTTCAATTACGTTTGTGTCGTCCATAGTCAAGAGACAATAACATTTCATTTTCCAAATTGATTCCAGTTAATCTTAAAACTGCATCTTACATCAAAGCGAAGTTGCGGTTTAATAAACAAGATTGACATATTAGATTTTTAAAGGTGGCAGGTATGAATTAAGATGCGTTTATCACATATCTCTTATGACGCTGTCACGTCGAGAGATTAACCAGCGACCTGCATTATTCACGTACGAGTCTACATTAAAACTCTCATTTACGTGATGGAATAAATTAATTTAAAATCTTCAAGAGTGAAGGCTGACAAATGCACTCTTATATGCAAAATCATCAATACAAAAATTCCGATGAATATTTAAGCGACTTTCACTTTCACTAGAATTGAACTTATTCGAGCTGACTGAGAATTAAACCGGCTTTTGTCAAGCAACTTAACAAATGCCTTGCATCAGATGCTCATTCGTTGGATGTATAGGAGATAATACGATATACACACCTTGCAGTTGCAATATGTCTACATACATATATTTTATAATATTACACGCCGTACAGGAAGTACTCCGGTCTTCCGTCACGAGGACAAGTCGATCCTACGAATACGAATTGCCCGGTTATCACGCCAGTTCACGTTTGTAACAATAGTGAAATCAAATCCGTTGGTTTCCGTATAAATAAATAATCGGTGGTTAAGGACGCGGGGATTACCGTTTCCTCGCGTTCAAGGATTCTCGGCTCTCACGTTGCGCGGATTTCTGATTTCGCGCGGATCGTCATTGCTGAATTAATCAGAGCTGATCTGAATTTTTATGTATAGGTACTTGTTGTGCGCGCGGTGATTTACCTAAATATATATTAGCTCTACGTGATTCAGCGTGCGACTTAAACACGGAAAAAGAATCCGAGCACGTGGATTCTTCTTATTTAGTAGAACGAAGAAGTATCTGATATTCCTTTTTTTATTGATCCTACTACGAAGAGAAATATAAAATAATCTTGGAAACGATTGATATTCGAGAAAAAGAGATACTAGATTAATTAATAAAAAAAAATAATGTAATACTGCCTCTTAAAATATAAATGTACACTAGAATTCTAATAAATTTTATTGGAATTGGCAAGTTTATTATAAGGACAGGTATCTCGTGTAAAATTTATTTCAATTTTCTGGTAAATAAGCGATTGTCGTATAATTATACCGTAAGAACTTTTTACATTTCGTAAGAAGTAAATGTATTTTATAAATTACCACATATCTTAGTATATAGAATTAACCTTATCGATGAGTATTTTTTACCTTATCGCCGATAAAATTCATTTTACTGCGCAGTAAAAAGTACAAGTGTATAAAGTTTTGTGAGTCGTTTATGCTTGCAGTTTTGAAGAATATGAATTTATTTCACTATAAGGGAATAATTACTTGAATAGATTTACCGTAATGCACCATCTACTTCGCACCTCCGACATTTTTACTTTCAGGTAAATGAAATTTGACATAAGTTTGACACACCAATAACCGAAATATTTTCACCAGCCATGTAAGGTGAAAATTACTTAATCGTTTCACTCCGGTTTTGGTATCCGAGAGCGCTGATTCCCATCGGCAGTCGGATTGCTCTCAATCCGACCGACGATCATTACCGAACAATTGAAGCGGGTTCGCCGCTAGTCTCATTACGAATTCGATTGATTTGCACCGCAAGAGAGACCCCCTCCCCGTTCGACTCGGGATTCTCATTTCGAGGTCTCGTTCGACCGGCTACCGCCTGCATACCGGTAATGAGGAAGTAGTTTAAACCGATTGCGATCTTTGTCGGTTAAGATTGAATTTGGCCGAGCGCCGGATGTGAATCGTTTAATATTCCCGTCGTCCGAGGACGCGAAGGACTTGCCTATGGACATGAATCGTATAGCGCACGTAACGCGGCGTCGTTCTTTCTCCGAGTGGCTCGCTCGATGCTGATACTTCAAGTTTGATCTTGGCTCGAGGTTGATCTCGGGTCGGTCAGCCGAAATTATCCAACGGAATAATTATGTTGGTTTCTTCTTTCTCGCCGCGCTAAAACCGTGTGGATTTAACAGCGATCAGATACGCGTTTATTTTCCTGGCTAAGTGGCGATCCTTCGATTCTTGCCGTGTACACGGTTTTTTCTTCCTGGTAAATTGCGAATCTTCGATGCTCGTCATTTATACATTAGGGAAAAACATTATAAAAACATCATAATGGAATTTTTTTTGTCTTCGTAATGAGCTCTTATTTCTTTCCTTTAAGGAAAACGATTTAATAAATGTAATATAGGATAAAGTTTGCAATAAAAAATACTTATTAAATAATAAAAATTCTTTCGATGAAATTTATCATTGTTTATTATTTTATCAAGCTGTGAAGAGTCACGTTATCTTTTTCATTATTGATTATGACGTGTTTATTGTTAACTTTAGAAACGGAAATGAGATAATTGGAAATTCAATGTATAAATGCTTATATTATATCATGATAACGCATTCGTATTTCACTATACACATGTATTTATCTGAAATAATATTTCCATTTATACATTATCATTATGTTATCACGTTATGGATTACTTTCGTAAAATTTTGATAAAGTAACATGATTAGTGATATTTTCATGATACCATCAAAAAATGATGCATATAACATTAATTAAAATTGAATAATTCTACTTCACGTACTCGCATCGTGTCCTTGACTAGTTTTAATAAATCATTCGTTGCGATCAAGAAAACCAAAAAAAATCATAAATATTTTATTAATTATGGCCAAAATAAAAAAATGACGGAAAATAACCTCCTAAAAAATACACCCAACTAGACGTCAGCGGTCCGAAGTGACATTTAAACGATAAACTACCAACTGGATCGTTAATATTCAACTTGAGCGTTATTTCATACCTCATGTTGAATTGAATGTATATATATTTTTATAAAGATATATACGTGCAGAATAATTTTGATTCTCGCGAACACTGACGGTTGCATCACGCGCATTGCAAGGTGCAGCTGCAGTGTGCTCCACACACGTGGTGAGAGCGAGCGGCCGCGTATCATGCCTCTTCATTTTCTTCAATTAATATCACACGCATCAAAAGTAAGTGCACTATTAAAAAGCAAATAGCATGATTTATCGTCCCATTATCCAATCTATTCGTTTCAAACCCTCTGGACTGAACTATGTCGATGAATGTGTAATGTAATTCAATTCTCCTTTTGAAGGAAGATTAAAAAAACAATGCCGCGCAAAAGGAATGAAATTAAATCTAATATTATACATTGTACAGATATATTTCAATTTAGCTTTTGATCTTTTCCGAGTTTCAAAAACACAAAACGACTGAAATATGATGAAGAATATAAAGAACGAGTTTCCCCTCAAGAGAGCGTCGAGTCGATCGATCAGATTGTGTAACGCAAGGGTGATTATTCGTCTCAACTATAAATTCATCACTATTTCTAATTCAGCATATCGTACCGATAGAAATTTTGCTGCATTTTAATTTGAAAAGCACTTCAAATAATTAATTATAAAAACTAAATAAATAATACATCGTTTATTATTATTTAGAATCTTACTTTATAAGCTTGTATTTAAAATACAAATGTCCTAGATAATCTCTATTGTTTCCATAATAAAACAGAATAGTGTAACTTTATAAGAATAATATAACTTTTATATTGACGATTTACACGTAAAGTTTTTAAACAAATAAATTAAATTAATACACGATTAAAAAAATTAATCTATCAAGTATCAACTCCATTTAAAAAAAAAAAATTTAGGAAATTCTTCTAATTTTTACAATCAAATTTTTTAAAGTTGATTTCTTCATGAAATGTATAATTTGATTAAAATAAACAATTCGCAAAGCCTCCGTGACACGATAGTGCTTCGATAATTAATGGATTCTTAAATTAATCAGATCTTTCTCCCTCTTTGGTATTTAATCTTTTATTTATAGACTAGGGACTTACCCGCCGCAGCAGCCAGGAACTGGACGCGCTTGGAACCCTCCTCCGTCATGTCTTCGGCAACACTATGTCCGTTGGCGCGTAATGACGAGTTCCGTGTGTCCAATTCCACCGATTCTCTGACCGGGGGTGTACCATTCACCGCCGTAAGGGAACTCACTGGTACAGGGCTGTAGGCATAGTCTTTATAAGTGCGCCCCTCTATTTCCTCATTGCCGCGAGTGGGGGTCATTTTCTCGATCTCTCTTTCTCGCTCGGCTGCCTCCGATCCGTCACCACCTCTCTCTCCCACTCCTTCCTTTTGCCGTTCGTCGCGAGGCGCGATCTCGATCGCGGGTCGATAGCGGTCGCTACGGCAATGCGGGATGCAACGGCCGACGTCTCCAGGCCTAGACCCTGAAACGGGGCGTCATGGTCAAGGTCGGGCGGGGTCGCCGCGCACAGAATATAAGTCTCCATAAGAATCGTCTTTATGTCGAAAGGGGAGGGCCCTTGTCGAGAAAAGCGTCGAGTACGAAGAACGAGAGGATATAGAGAATTTTTTTAATTGTATTTGGAATCTAATTAAATCCAATCGCGATCTCGATAAAACATTTATGGAGGTAGAACTTTTAAAATAATGTGCGAGATATCTTATCTTTTTTTTTTTATGTATTTACATATTTATTCGTGATATCTTCTTTTTATCAAGAAATTCAGCTTCATACAATAAATAAGAAAATAATAACACAAAAAGTAACGGTGAAATTAAATTAATAATTATATGTATTTTTCTGTTCTGCAAAAGGAGAGAGAATGCGAAATTCTAATATCAAACTCGTCCATTAAGTCTAATTTGAATGCATTTCTAGAAAATTTCTGTAGAAAAAGCTGCAAATACTGCACGATGAATGCGCCCACATGTATCTTTCAATTTGCGCGAACATCAAAATAAATGGAGGCATTTATCTGACAATGAAGAAATAATTTGTCCCAAAATATCATCTCTCATGCTTACACAAAGTACTTTTTTTTTCATCAAATCTTAATATCGAATCTCCAAGCTCGTTCGAAGCTTATATAGACATATGGTACTAGGTTCGCTTCGATAAATTTCACGTGAGTTTCAACGCGAGAAAACCGCGTACTATTAAAATCTACTCTCCGTAATGTGCCACCCCCAATTCGAAAATGATTTTCCCTGTCACCGGTGCTCTCCCTAATATAAACCGAGGGAAAATCGATAGCGCGCTGTACCGAACGCGCGTTGTAATAATGTTAATGCGAGCGAGTGGCGCTGCTGATTAAACCACCAAACGCGAATCAATCCCTCGAGCTCAACTTTACGGTTCGGGGTTTTCGTTTCGTGACATTCCGCTGATTAATCTATTCCGCGTTGCGGACGTCGGTCTCGTACGGTGAAGTGCGTAATGAGTCTCGGCCCGGTATTTTGTCAAGAGCACCGACGAATCTCTTTCTTTCCTTTGCTTTCTTCTCTCGCGCGAAATGCGAGGTGACAGCACGTCGTATAATATTTCTTTCCACCGATTGAACCACGCGGAACAAAAGTATAAGAAGTTATCCTTACGGCTGACTCTGCTCGCGTCAACGGAAAGATCAATAAAATCCAGGACGAGATTTACTTCGCATTCTGCGTCGTCGACCCGTAACCGGTAAGCACGTTACGCACATGCGTGCCACGTCTCAATTGCGAGAATCGATGATAGCTTTGCGCTTGCAAACGGTCGCTGGGAAAATCGAGGAAACTGGGAAATAATATATAACGAAACTACAATTTCACGATATACAGAATATACACTCCGTGAATCACGCGCTTGGCATCGGAGTGTCCTTTTAGTTTTAAATGCAATTACGTTACGCGCTTTTATTCGGGTAAAAAACTTCGAGATGGAAGAACAACAGTTGCACCGCTTCGATTAAAACTTCGAACGAGGATAAATAACTTATCAAATAAATGGTTTATAAAGCACACAATCTGATTTACGAAGCTGATTATAATCAAATAAAGAGGTATACAGTAATCAATATCCTTACAGAAATCTAGCTAATACTATCCGATTCAATCCTGGGCCAATTTACTGCTGAAAGACAGCAACTGATTACTTAACGAGTATTTACAGTACTGAAAGTACTGAACAACAGTCCTTTTGATTACAATTAAAATAAGTAATTAATCGCTGTCTTTTTTATATCAATTTGGCCAATAAATTAAATTCTTTTATACAAAAATATAACAAATCTCAATGTGCGTACACTTGTTTTAGTGTAAGCTCACAAACTCGATGAACTCGGCGCACTTTAGCGTCGGTTATCCCGTTCGCGAACGGTCGTAGATTAGAACACTTACGGAACAATTTGACGCGAAGTGGAATAAATATTATCACGACGACAAAAAAAATTTCGTTCACACACTCGTTCGATCGTCTTCATCGCGAGGATCGATTCCCCCCCCCCCCCCCCGCCGCGGTTTTTCACGCGCCGCGAAAAAGAAGTCGCGTATCGACGAGATCAAATTGCGACTTATTGTTTATCAATAATAGTCGCAACAGAGCTTCGTGCAGTGCAATTTGAAAGAATAATAACCGCGATTTAATCTTACAGCGACCGGATGTGTATTGGGCGGGAAAATTGTGCTGACTTTCGATTGGCAGCAGTTAGGAGTGAAATGGAAGCTCGAAGGAACGGACTTACCGATGTCGCACACGCACTGTCGTTAAAGTGATCATTTCGTTAAGCGAGAGCCGTGTTATAAATCGCTCTGATTATTTTCTTACGCAACGACAAATAGAATATCGGGAATCCGTATCGCCGCCGATGAATCGTACCTTACGTCGATGCCGTGTTGACCGTTCGATATCTCTTTATCGCCTTACTGGTAGCCTTTGATAATAGCCGTTGAACAAGCTAAACTATATAGCGGCGCCTCAATAACAATTACACGTAGATTAGTCATAAAATATCGATCCTCTGACGTTGGCATTAGTTTTACGGAATACCAAACATTACGAATCGCAAATACGTGATTTATCGCGTTCGTGCCGATTAAATTTTTACGTGATAAAATTCTGTCGCAATCACACAAAGATTTCCTTCACTTTCCCACAGTTTTACAGAGTTCACGTTTTCGCAGTTATATAAGAGGGATATGCTGCAACATACCTTAATTAGTTAATTCATTTCCTTCATATCTTTTTCAAGTTTTTCAAACCTTCTGTGCTACAAGAAATTTTAATGCAGTCGCAACGTTAATAAAGCTAATAAAAATGCATTTGAAGTTGAGAATTATACAAAAAAAAAAAAAAAAAAGTTTTCATGAACTTCTGAGAATCAAAGAGATCAAATGAAAAGCAAGTTGGCGAACAGTTGGTACCAATAGATACGATGTATAACCGGATGCTTATGCATAATAGGTGAGCGATTTGCACGACGTTTAAAATGCGATTAAACGCAGTAATTACTGTGCAGAAGCGCAACTGCCGAGCGGAGCGGAAATAAAGAAGCGATTTATTCATTACGTTTGCAATTGAATTATTTTCAATATTTCAATAAACGAACATAACTGATTTCAAGTCGAATGTGATTTACAATTTCAACTCGGCGAGCAAACTTCTATAGATATATACAATTCGTTTCTTTTAATCGATCTTTTTATGTGAAGAGGAAGAACTGAACTATAATTACAGAAAAAAATTATGAGTTTATATAAATGCCGATTAAAATCAACGAAGATTAACAAAATTCTTACTTGTTTGTATATTGTAACCGGAACTATATATTATTTGGAAACAGACAGACCGCCGAATGAAATTAATCAACCAAAATTGTCGGTATATAACACTAAGTGTGTAATGGTTTCGGAGATATATTGCACCAATATAATATCGAGTAACGTTAATTCTGGTGGATTTAATTTTCTAGCTTTATCCGTACATGCCGCGGGCTGTAATTCAAATGGAAACAATCGTAATCGTTAACGTTGATGATTCGAAGCCGCAGTTGCAACTGTTCCCGATGGAACGAGACAACTCGTATAGCGAGCGAAGTGATTTATTGATTCATTATGATTGCGTTTGTTTAATATGTCCAGTGGCTGTTACGAGTCTATAAATTAGAATGTGCGCGAATTAAAAATGATCGCCACAGACACAACTCGTGATGATCTGCAAACAAATTGGATCAAATGCGATTATGAGACACCGAGTTTCTATTGACACAACTGACAACTAGGCAAACATAATCACGGGCGTAATTACCGACGTGTGAAGTGACATTATACAGAAGCCGTCATAACGAGGGGGATTATGAAAAAAAGTCTTCTTATACGTCAGTCATTTTCATGTAATTATGTTTGTACATATGTCAACAATGTCAACAGAAACTTGAAGTTCATTGTAGGAAGGTGAATCGTTTAAATATAGTCGTAATTCGCTTTGCGTTTGCAGACCATATAATTTATCGTTATCTAACTTATCTTCGCAATTCTCTTTAATTTACGGCGCAACGGTTTACTTTCATTAATCACAGTCTGTGTTATACTATTCAAAGACTGTAAGCACGAGATCTACTTTATTTTTGAAGACTGCCGGGAAAGTTAATTAATGACGGATTAATTCAGAATATAAAAATTGTTATCTCTTTATTTCGCATTATTTGCACCGTTCTATAAAAGAATGGAAAATAATCACTTGGGGGTACTGCAATCTTTTTTTTGTATATAACTTTTTTTGGGAGGGTGGACAAACGTGGACAAACAGTGGACAAACGAATGCAAAAATGATTTTACCAAAATTCGCATTTAGGGTTGCCAACTTCACAAAGCAGCTCTGTGAATTACTAAATTTGATTAGTTTTGTCCATAAAACTTTCCTACGTTTTGCGTTTCTATGGGCAAAACTAATCAAATTTAGTAATTGTACATGCAAGCTTAATTTTTGCATGCAGAACTGTAGCCGTACTCTTACAAATAAGATTGGACAATAATAACAATTTATAAAAATGAAAAATTATATTGTAAAAAAATTCATAACAAGAAAACGATAATTTTAGTATAAAAGTAATATCAATCACGGAAACACTTTTTCTTTAAATAGGTAAAAAAATAAGTTATTACATTGAGAATAAACCGAAAATTTTAGGAAATGAAAATGTCACGTGTTTATATCTATATATTATTTTATCGCGTAAAAAAATGCAAAATTGAAAAAAAATTAATTCGAAAAAAATAGAAGGAAAAATTTGCTCACGATCAAATTAGTCTTAAAAATCATCAAATAAATCTAAGTTTTTATGAGAATTTAAAAAAAAAATTAAACGTGTCATACTTTAAAAAATTAATAATTTTTTTACATTAAATTTAAAAAAATTAAAAAATAATTTTGAAACTTTTCTTGATATTTTTTTTTTTAAATCTAGAGAACAAAACACGCAATTTAAAAAAAAAAACGTTTTATTTGGATTAATTTTCGCAAAGTTGTAGGCATTTGAAAATTGCGAATTTTGAAAAATGACTGTTGATAAAAAAAATTCGAAAATCATGGTAGCTTTTTGCGATGGATACTATAATATATCAAAATTTCAATCAAATCAAAAATCCAAAAGCTTTCGAGTGGCACACTTGGGATGGAATGCCCCGTATATATGTATATGTATACCCACAAACCTTCTGGTACAATTTACCAATTATTTTAATTATAAATACTAGAATCTGTAATTTAGAAAAGTATACTACAATTTCTTGTTAAGAAATTTGGATACTCTAAATCTAAATTAATTGAAGAATAGAAGAAGAATGCATGTGCATGTATGTTCATATAGCCGAAAAGTATCCAATATTATTTATAAAATAAAATCGGTATTTTTGTAAAGGATATATATATTCAAAAATATATTTTTATTTATATATATATATATATAAAATTTTAATAATAAAAGAAACGAAATATGTATAAAAAAATAAGGACCTATTTGTTTATTAACAATTTAGTTGTGATGAGAGATATTGAAATATTTCTAGGAGAGAAACTCTATTTTTACTCACGGAAATAGAAAATTGTTGTATGACACGGTTTCATTATATAATGTATTATATAGCGCGAACAATTAAATGCCATTGTGAAAAAAACCTATCTTATTGCAATGTTAAATTCAAGATAGTGCTAAAACTTGGACAACAACGAAATCGATCATCAATATCGTTAACGTAATCGCTCCCAAGTGAGATGATAACGAGAACTCGGAATGTACCCATTGAACAACACACAATTTTTGCAAAATCGCGTTGCATAATTTATTTGACAAATGCATAAAAAGAAGACATAAAATTAGTGCTACAAGTGGGAGGATTAGTGAAAAACGCGAAATATGGGAGAATACGGGAAAAGCGTCACGTGCGAAACGTGATAAAAGTTTATATATCGAATGCACTTGCATTTATCGCTCATAGTACTACTTCGCAAGTGCATATATACGTTGAGACATTCCATTGCAATCTATGAACGATAAATAACAGTCGAAAAGAATGATTCCTCTCAATAGTTATTCCATAACATTAAAGAATAAATTAAGGTAAAACACTTAACTATCCTCTATGTGAGAATAAATTATGAGAATAAATTAATCGAAGCGCCTCAAAAAGAGAAAACTCATCAGAGAGGAAAAACGCGTATTTTTGAATTACGAAAATTAAAAAAAATGTTTGTAAAATTCTTAAAAGCGGATTATATAATAAGTACGTATGTACTTAATATCCAAAAATATGTTTCATCGAGGATTGATTCCCCAGTACATTTTTCACTCATGACGTGTAATAATTCTTTTACCTCGTTCTACTACAATTTTTGTTATGCGAGAATATTTTCGTTTTTAATATTCTTTTTTAATTTAACAATTCATAAAATTTAATGCAGTTTTAATCAGAAACTTGATTAACATTTTATGAGTTCCAGCACTTTATGTACCGTCATGTAACACAAGCCATATATTTTTTCAATGTTACTTAAAAAGTAAAGTATCAATAAATATCTGTAAACGTTGTAATCGTTTGTAACCGCGGAAAATGTATCCACATTAACTTCAGACTTCAGAACTGTGATATCTAAAAAGCATTTTAGCGACAGCTGGCAAAACATTTATTCACCGCACAAAGCTCATTTTAATCATAAAAGATGATTTGTGTGCCACTTAAAAAATGCAAAGTCCAAGTTATGTGGCGTGGAAATTTTCAGTATCCAATTAATCTTACTATATATTTTATACGATTTTTGATCCCATAATATTAATTAATATTGTATATTTATTAATATTGTACGGTAATAATTATTATCGTAATTCTATAAGTTCTATTCCTTGAGGAATTTCTGGGTTGGACATTTCAATAAAAATTTCTTCAATAAGAAGTCATTATTCAATGTCAGTTGAAAGTATTTTAAATACGAATTAAGCCGATATATTGAACTAACTCTGATATATTGAAGTTTACTGTAAAAATGACTTATATTATAGATAAAAATTATAAAAGATTTGTTAACATATTTATGTACATTTTTAATGTCAAGTATTTTTCGGTTATCTTTGTGTTGAGAAAAATTATCTTTTATATTTCTTTATTATTTCTTAATCATGTATTAATTACAATAGTTTTAAATTTAGAATTTCTTATTCACACACATATCTACAAATCTACGTAAACGTGAAAGAGTTAATGGTAGTTGCATTCCTTTCTAATCTTGTTCGTAAATTTTAAAAGAGCGACGATAACACTTCGCACGTTTTATTATAATCTTGGAGCAATAAGAAATTGAGTGTCTATCAATTCAACAATTCACTATTTTATCAATACTAAATAGGTGCACACGTTGCAAAAATTTCTTCTATTATATTATAATTCTCTCTCTCTCTCTCTCTCTCTCTCTCTCTCTCTCTCTCT
>NW_017276833.1:1308048-1339877 GCF_001594065.2 Cyphomyrmex costatus | reverse complement strand
CTCTCTCTCTCTCTCTCTCTCTCTCTCTCTCTCTCTCTCTCTCTCTCTCTCTGTTATAAATTATATCTGAATTTTTTATGAATTACATTATTTACATCTTGTATCAAATCTTTGACCAGGTACACTCTAGGCCAAAAATTTGAATACACTTAACAAAACCACCCTTAGCTATCAGAACCACATTTATAAGTCGTAACATTCTGGCGACAAGTTCATTTAGTGTTTCTTGTGGTAGGAATGTCCAGGAATTTTGTAGCATCCGCCAAAGTTCAGGCTACTATAGAAGCGAAAAATTCCGTTTAAGCACATTTTAATACTTAGAGCAGTGTATCCAAACTTTTGGCCTGGAGTGTAGTTCTAAAATTTAGACGTTAAACGTTAAGTGAACGAAGACACAAAATTGTGGAAGGGGAGTTAAATTACATTTCATTACTCAATTTACGTCGAATTGTTTGTGACTTTAATCAATTGATTACGATTAAACAGCTCTTGGATAGCCTTAATCGTAATCTGTGTTATCTTACCGTAAGATACTGTACTCATCGTGAAAACACCGTTTATGCGAACATAAAAAGAAGATAATAAAAGTAAGACGCACCTATATATACTGACGTCGACATTTTTATTTTTTAAAACTACGTAGTAGCGCTTTATGTATTCTAGAATAGAAAGATAATGGCATATATTCTTTATCATATATGTAATTTTCTTAAAAAAAATGCAGTTAATGGAAATCGCTTTAACCGTTTTAGGAAATGTATTTTTCAGGGTAGCGCTTATCTTCTACGGTTGCAGAACAGATAAGGTTACACGATAAGGAAAAATAAAACAAACATCAATATTTATTTATTATTTAAAGAATTTATTTACTACTCAGATCTTCTTCTGTGTAAAATATGATTTAAAAAAAAAAAAAGAAGAAAAAAGACGCCAAATGTGCGTGTTCTACACTCACAAAAAACCGTAACATATATTGTTACAAAAAAAGAAACGAAATCTTTAAATTGCGCTAATTATGAAAGAAATATATTTTCTTGCCACATATATAACATATACTTTATTTCAAGAAGTAAAGGTACAAAAAACTTGGCGCTGCCAGACCTCAAAATATATAATAAGTAAATGTTACGTAAAAGAAATTAATACAGTTTAATGTTTATTTTTAAATTAACATATAACTCACTGCATAACCTAATCTTGTATCCTTGATTCTTTGTACATGTATTTACACTTATTTTCTGACGGCGCAAATTTCATGCTCTGTGGTTGGTTATTTTCAAACGCTCACTGTTATATTTACACATTATATTATGTGTACACATATATGTTATTCTTATTATATTCTTTTTGAAGACGTATTTTTGAGATAACTTTATGACGAAAATTTTAATATAAAAATGTCGAGGCTATAATAGTTTTTAAATTAATCGCAATTAAATTTCGCTAATCGCAGAGCTGACATTTCGCGCGCTCAGGCATGACGATATGACAAGTGGTGAATGTACCACGTGAGCTCCCTTTAACATGTAATATTTTTCAGAAAGTTGTTTGACAAAAAATATTTGTACATTTTTAATTTTTAATTATATACACACGTGCATAATTAATATGCATAATTAATATCGGAATAGTGTATCGTAAAATATCCATTCAATAATAATGAATGTATCAACTGTTAAAATAAATTCGTAACTACATATATGTTTATTTGTCTCGTATGGTAAACGTTTGTATATTTACATCAATATAAAATAAGATGCTAACGAGTGTCATCTGACGTTTAAAATGTGAATCAGACAACGCTTCGGAGGGCGATGATGATGATGACGTATCTTGACGTCAAAATTTGCCGTGAAAATTCCAACTGAGCATTCGTGAGCAAACGATGAGCAAACGAATGCATGAAGAAGAATATTGATTTCTTAATATTGGGTAGCTAGGGTGAAGCTGACCCCCCCAAAACATAATTTTCGTATATCTTTTAAAGTAAGGGTGAGCAAACGAATGCACGAAGAAAAAAAATCGATTTTTTAATATTAGGGGGCCAGGGTTCACACGGGTTGCTTTGTCTTGATTGGCTGAATTCCGATGCGCAATCCGCAATCTTAATCCGATCCGCGTCCAAAGTCCGTAGTGTGACACGGGCTTAAATACGGTGCGGTCTCGCTTCCCGCTCATTTGGCGTGATTTGGCGCGAAACACTACCATTTCTCTTGTATCATTTGTATCATTTATACCTCCCTAAACTTAAATAAAATATTACATTCGCGTTTCTACGTTAACTTAAAGTAATATATCTCTCAGAGTTTACAACAATATATTAATAGCGTAAATGGAATGTCGCAGAGACGATTAATCGTATACATTTAGTATTAATTACGAAATAAGGTCCCAAAATAAAGTGATGCGATAATGTTTGAGATTGATATATTCGTTCTTATTATTTTCTTATATATAATAATGCACATGTGTTTAAAAAGTAATTTAAAAATGTGCGCAACTGATAAAAATCTTACATCGTGAGCACATCGATAAATAAACTTACGTAAATAAAAATTATGTATTACAAGGAGATATAATAACAATACGTTCAAACATGAGAAAATTTACGGACGAAAGTAAGCAGAGAATGATATAAGTCGTTTATTAGATTTAATTTTCCTTCCGATAACTTTTTTAGCAGCTTATTTCTTGTATTGTTACTACAAATTTGTTTTATTGTTTGTCCGTACGTCATGCTACAAGTAGATGATAAATTTTTCATTCTAATTTAGGCGTTTGTCCTCTTTAATTGTATGTTGCCTTGTAACTCCTCTTGAATCTCCTGGGATGTTTTCCCTTTGGTTTCCGGTATGAAAAAATACGTAAACGCGGTGCCGATTGCCATGACCGCAGCGAAGATCCAAAAAGTGACGTCCGCGCCCAAGCCTTCGTTCATCGTGGGAAAGGTCTTCGTCACTAAGAACACCAGGAACCAGTTCAGCATCACGGCGATACCGGAAGCGACCGCCTTGGTTTCCGCGGGAAACACTTCACCCATCAGCATCCATGGTATCGGGCCCATTCTACGCATAAAATGTAACACATGAGTTGATGTCCTTCTCACTCTTTTTAGACTGATTGCTACATCAAATACTTCAAGATGATAATAAATTAGTTTGCTGGAATCTCAGTGAACTCTTTCACTTTCTATTTATTTTATTTTATCATAATATTATGTAAATTCAAAAATTATTATCATCTATAATCTACATATATTATGAATTATGATAATTTCTGAGTTATATACAGGGTGTCCGGGAAAGAGACGAACGATGCTTAAGGGGTGATTCTTGAGATCATTTTGAGACAAAAATTCTATTACCAAAATATTGAGGCTATAATAATTTTTTAATTACAAGCGTTTAAAATTAACGAATTATATCATCTAAAGTTGACGCGTTCAGAAGTCAATATTGATTTTAGAATTACATATGTGAATAAATATAAGTTTTATTCTATTGATATTTCTACAAATGCATTGTTCAAATACACTTTAAACATTTTATTATTAAAATAATCCAGAGAAACTAGATATTAGAACTTATACGAATATTATAAAATCTCTCTCTCTCTCTCATTAAAATTATAAACAATTGTAATTAATTTGTACAACTTTATGAATTAACCTTATGATAATTAATTTACAAAATAAATTATGTATATTGCACGCGTAAAGAGAGTTGTGAAGTTGGGCGCAGATATGCAGAACAGGGCGGCTGTTAGGGAAAGTAAACTCCAGCATGAATTTGCTATTAAAGTTTGACTCAGAATTTGGAACGACTCTCTAGTGAGACCATTTTTCTTATCCGACAGATTAAATGCAGCCAGATATACAGATTTTGTTAGAGACTGACTTTTTTGATCATTTAGAAGACATACACACACAGCAACTGAAATTGAAATGTGGTTTCACCTTGGTGGGTATATCCAATTTATTATGGTAGAACTACTCGAGCTTGGCTAGACAGACAGTTTCTACAACGATGAATTGGACGTGAAAGAGTAGTACCTTAGCCACCCCCTGATCTGACACCACTGGACTTTTTTGTGGGGCTTACAGCAAGAAGTTTATTCAATCAACTCAAAAGAACAATTGAGAAATCTAATCGAGACTGCAGTGCACCAAATATTGTCTGATTAGTGTTTGGCTGCAACACAAGCTGTCTGTAAGATGTGTCTACTAGATGTAATGCTGCAAGAGGCCAAAATTTTAAACAACATCTACATTAAACAAGTGAATAAATACAACGTAAATCAATAATTAAAAAAGTCTACAAAAATGAAAACTACGTTTTGTCTTTTTTTTGTGATTTTCTCCAAGACGAAGTAAAAACGAGCATATCTCTACAGGACTTTTTTCCTTAGTTTGTCGATCCCCTACACGCTCCCGAAGTTTGGTCATTTAAATTCCAAACACCCTTTATATATATCTCGGGTAATTTAAATATAGCAATAGATAATAGAGAAAAACGAGAATGGCATTAACTGCATGGGATAAATAACATAATTTTCTGGGATAGTCTCTACACTGTAAATACGAATATGTTGTTCTAGATTAATTCAAAAAAATCCGAATTGCAATCTAGTTGCAATACTCACCCGATGGAAAAGGCGATCATGAATAACGTCAAGGATGTGAGTGGTAGCCAACCGAGATTACTGACATCACTTCCATTCGTCTTAAGATTGAAATACAAACCGAGAGCCACCAGACTAACCATCATAACACTCGAGGAAAATATTAGGAGCGGTTTTCTTCCTGCACGATCCACGATCATCGCTGCTATGCCTGTCGTAATCATCTGCCAGGAACAACGGTTTTAAAGGTAAATATCTTCATTCAGAGATCCACAATGAAACAGTTAATAATAATTGCAAGAGATGGGTAGATATTACGATTGATATACATTTTTAACATATATTTACCGCCGATAACGAGTACCATATACACGAAAGGAACAATTTTGTAGAATATTCAAAAATTTAGCGAGATATACAGGTCTGAAAATATATAACTTTTTTGTTGGATTTATTTTATTAAAATAATTAGAAACCTCAACATGATGAAATGTTGCAAAGTTTTGATATTCCAGCAACCAGTTTGAGTTCCACGTAATTATTTTGATGTCCAACAAAATTATTTTCAGGTCTGTATCCAACTAAATTTTTAGATTCTTTAGCAAAACTGTCTCTTCCATATAAAAATTCAACTACGAAAAACGGAAAAAATCCACAACAAATTGTATACGTAATTTACATAAAAGTATGTTCAGCATAATTAACTCGCAAATATTAAAAAATTTTAATTATACTTTAATAAGATAATTAACTTCGAAAATTTTTCTATTTTTCTAGAATAACATTCTTTAAGTCATATTTCTTATCTGAATAGAAAGTATTATTATAAAAACGTTACACAATTTCTCTTCTATATATCGAAGGAATTGTACGAAGACATATTCTATAAAAATTCTATGAAAGTATATAAGCTTTTGTGTAGGCTATACATCGCACCTGAACGATCGCCACGATTATAGAGGCGACTTCCGGCTGCATTGAGCTTCCGGATGCCTGGAATATAGTAACCGTATAGAAGATCACCGCGTTTATGCCGGACAGTTGCTGAAAGAACATGCCGCCCAACGAAGCCAGCAAAGCTTTTCTGGCTGCTGGGGTTCGTATAAGATCGAACACGGTCGATTTCCTCGATGCTGCTTGCTCGGCTTCTTGCTGCGCTTCCGCGAGTTCCTCCGATGGATCATAAAAATCTCCTCGGAGGACCGACATCGCTATCGTAGCTTCCGGTTTTCGTCCTTGGTTCTATAAAGGTTCGAGACGTATTCAAATTTTTTTTTCACAAATGAGTTTGATCGTGTGGTTTAAATGTGTATTTCTTTTGAGCGAACTGTTGTAAAATTATTTTATAATATAAAATTTAAAATAACTGATATACACATGATGAGATAAATAAAAAGATCGTGGAAGACTGTCGACTGGACTTACCACCAACCAAATAGGCGACTCCGGCATGAACACAAAACAGCCCAAGAAACCGACCTCTATGAGGGCGCAGACTATACCGAACGTCGTGTAATTCATTACGGCACCGAGTACAAAGGCCAGCAAGATCCCGACTGTGATAAACAATTGAAACATAGCACCGAGCGAGCCCCGAGTCGAAGTCTCCGCGATTTCGGAGATGTAAGTTGGCACGACGACGCAGGCTGCTCCCACAGCGGCACCGATTATAAACCTAGCCAGGTAGATCAGCCACAATTTGTAGGCGAATATGATGATCACCCAGGACAGGAGAAACGGAGCGGCCAGCAGAAGAAGCGTTTTCTTCCGGCCGAGTTTGTCGGCCATCGGTCCGGATGGGACAGCGCCCAATATTGCGCCCAAGGCCAGCAACGAGCTCACCCAGGAACCCTGTTCCTTGGTGATGACCAGCCAAGAGCCCTTCTCGTACAGCTGGGGTAAAACGGGAGACGTCCAAGCCAAAGCGGTACCAACGGCGAGCGCCATAAAGCAGGCTGGTGTGCATTTAAACGGCGAATTAATTAAAATTGAAGAGAACTTGAGGAACTTTGCAAATATTTTACTTGAGATTTAAAATTAAATTCTCTAAGTAATTAAGTTCTCGAAAACGTTAATATAGGTATCGTAAATAATTACCAACGATTATTTTCTGAATCGATTTTATTAGACTCAGGTGAATCGCGACAAGTTTGTAAATTAGTTTTTTCGAGCAAAGAAACTTGTGCTTACTTTAATATTAAGAGTTTAAGAATTGAATATCTTTCATTCAATATTAAAAACTCTGAATGCTACGAATTTAATATTTAAAAATATAAGAACTAAAATGTTAGATTCAATATTACAGAAATTAAAGAACTGAATTTTTAATATTACGAATTTAAGAACTGAATATTACATTTGTCTTATATTTTGGAAAATTTATTGCATGTGTTTTCTGTCGTATTTTCGTTCAAGCATTTGGCTCAATTAATTGTTCTGCAATCTCATTACATTATTATTCTAATTTGACGAAATACGAATTATCGTTTGTCTATGAGAAATAATTCATCTTTCTCGGTAAAAAATATACGTTAATCGCAAATAATTATCTTTGATTATTTTCTGAATCGATTTTATTAGACTCAGGTGAATCGCGACAAGTTTGTAAATTAGTTTTTTCGAGCAAAGAAACTTGTGCTTACTTTAATATTAAGAGTTTAAGAATTGAATATCTTTCATTCAATATTAAAAACTCTGAATGCTACGAATTTAATATTTAAAAATATAAGAACTAAAATGTTAGATTCAATATTACAGAAATTAAAGAACTGAATTTTTAATATTACGAATTTAAGAACTGAATATTACATTTGTCTTATATTTTGGAAAATTTATTGCATGTGTTTTCTGTCGTATTTTCGTTCAAGCATTTGGCTCAATTAATTGTTCTGCAATCTCATTACATTATTATTCTAATTTGACGAAATACGAATTATCGTTTGTCTATGAGAAATAATTCATCTTTCTCGGTAAAAAAAAAAAAAAATATGCGAAATTTCATGAATTCATCAAAACAGCTTGCCGCTCTATCTTCTCAGTGAATAGTTTCTTTCTTACGGCGGTCTTTCATGTCACCGGCGGCGGCGCCGAATGGCGCAAATATTAATGCGATAATTGTAAACTAAATCCTTTTCGTATCGTGCTAATCCGCAGCCGGCACTCATGACTGTAACACGCACGATAAGACAGACGGGGGCTGAATATTTTATCGGGCACCAAAACTCCAGCAACGATAACAACTACCGTCGGAAATAGACAGTAGGGCATTATGACACGTCGGGAATTGAGTTGATTTGCAAAATTGCGCGGGACAACGAATCTACTGTCCTTTGAGATTTCGCCGTGCGTCTCGAGCGCTCACAAACACCATTGGATTTTACTGGCGGACATCGCCGGTCTCTCAGAGCAAAGTGCGACCCTGTTTCAATAAAATATCACGGCCAGGACCTCTAAGCGAAATATACGAGCTTATTCGGCGAGATTTCATAATAAACGGACGGTCTAACTATTACAGTCGGTGGAACTGCGACCTCGTTATATTTAATTCTGTAGGAAAATTTCAAACTTAAGGGACGGTCTGCAAGCGTAATATCCTCCTCTTTTTAGCAAACCTGTGTGGAATTTAATCAATATAATAAGCGCAATCTGACTGACTCGAGTAGCGTAACAAACTTATTGGTGTCCGGTTAAATCTACTTCAATTCACTAAAGCTCACTTTAAAATCAAACTGTAGATTTTACTTTAATTTAGTGAAATTACACTAATTAATGTCATTTTATAATAATGTTTTAATAGTAGTTTATTTATAAAAGATTTTTAATGACAAGTTGTATATAATTCTTTGATAGAGTACATACATAATTTACATTTAGTCTTTATGTGGCGTCAGCTGTTTGGAATACCTATCGATTTAATTATTTACTAGATCAAATGTAAATTTAATTATCTATCAGATAAAATATAAATAAAATTAATTGTGAATAAATATTGCTAGAAGATATCTTCGTTAAAAGAACAAAAATATGAAAGTGTAGACTTTGTCATTAATATCATTATTGCTTTTCTCGTGGAGTCCGAATGCTTTTATTGACAGGAGACTGAAATTTTTTAATAGATTTTACGGATAACGAAGACTTTACCCAGTGAGAAATGACAATGGAATGGACATCGAATCGATATCAATTCGACGTCGAAATCATTAAATCGACGTCGAATTGACATCGATTCGATGTCCATTCCATTATTATTTCTCACTGGGTAGCGAGTTGTGTTAATCTAATTGAGATATATGTCCGATTACATATTTAGTAATTTAATTAAATTGTGATCTAACATTTTATCTCAACATGCAATACATAAATTTCATAAACAACAAAAAAAAAGCGATACAAGAAATCTATAATATATTATCTACGATAATTCAATTTTCAGGAGATATAAAACATCCAAGGTAAAAATAACTTTCGTCAATTAGAATTAAATATTTAAGTATTTGAATATTTAAGTACGCGTGATTATATTGAAGTTTCTCTGGTAGTTACATCAATTGATAATTTATGATAACAACATGGCGATTGACGATTATCAGCTTGATAAATGTGTGTATATATATATATTCAATATTAAATATTTTAGTACGTAATAAATAATATCAGATATTTCAATATTGACGTTTAAAACGTATATAGATTAAAAAATAAATTATCTAACTGCAGGGATGAATGCTAAATATTATTAATGATACACCCAAGTTAGTTTCACATTTGCAATATTTACTGCACACAACCTGATATAACATATTTCGCGCTCTTTTCGAGCAGCACAGTTAGTGTAAATCACAATCAGTGTAAATTGTATTTAAATATACGTTCTCGATACAGGCTGTTTATTGAATTCAGACACGTATCGCATTTCAGGAGTGCAATTACATAATATATTGGTCATAAACAGGAATTATCAGAACAAGGTTCCTCACAATCTCCACTCCATCACTCTCAATGCGGGTCCAATGCTTCTTTCGATCTGTCGATTATGTAACTCACAAAGTATCGCGAGAGAAGCATACCACGTATAGAATAATTACACGAGCGTTAATAAACGCCCTTAAATACCAGAGATAGCTGCAAGATACTGCCACAGCTTCCTGCCTTCCTGACGCACAGGAACTCCGGTAATCATCCCCGTGCCCTCCATTCTCTTCAGCGAGTTAAGTGCGGCTTCTTCAAAGGTTATCGAAAAGGAACAACTTTGTATCCGGTGCGACTCAGTCTCGTCGCTCTTTAATTAACGCGTCAGCTTGTCGCCTCTGACTTTTTGCCGAAAATAACACAAAATTCACCGAGGATAAATAAATGAAAGGTACAGACTATACGTTTTGGCACGACACGAAACGCGCGGTACGCACCGAATGGACGGTGCGACATCAGAATCATTATATTTATCACTGCCATCACTATCTGGTCACCATTATCACTAATCTTTTGCTTATCTGAATCGATCGAAACAGCGAAATGATTTAGAAATCACGATAATCACTGAAATGAGCGGGAGTATAACGCAGAGTTGAAAATTTGAAAGAAACGCACTTTCATGTAAAAGCGTTTCCAGTTTGAGCGCTATTATTTCATAATTCTCATCAAGCTTTTCGGAATTTTTGCTTAAAGGATATAAATTTTTTAAATCGTCAGTAAATTTCTCCGTTTTTATAATATTCCAACAAGAGTAAGAGAAACTGGGTCAAACTGTGAATTGTGGCACATTTAAGAGTGTTTTTCAGAGGAGGACACAATTTTTATAACAAGAAAAATATCCTATATTAATAACTTTTTATTAATCTTCATATCGATAAAACTATGTTTTTCTCTGACATTAATATAACGAAATTTAAATAGAAAGAAAAATAGAGGAAGAAATATAAAGAGAGGAAGTCTTTTTGAAAATATCTTTCCTTCTAACCTCTCATTTTGTTTGTCCCAAAAATAATTTCAATTATTTTATACTGAAAATTTATTATGAAAATATTTAACACTTGCACAACAATTTTAAATGTAAAGAGTATTTTTAAACACGTGAAATTTTGTCAAAACAATTTGTAGGAATAACGATGAATTAATTGGCGCGAATCGAAAATTACGCGTGTGAACGTGTACGTTTCATCACATCAAAAACAGAAGGATGCGTATAAACGAACCGCAAATGATAATTTATTTTATGCGACAATGTGGCGAAATTCGTGAGTCGAATTTATGGAATATTTAATCGAATAAACAAATGTGTCCAATGTGTAATCGCGGCAAACCATACAACATCCCGCAACACGCGGCTCGTCCGATTTTCATAAACGAAACATCCCCGACGGCAAAAGCCCCACGGATTTGCAAGAGAGGAATAAAAGTCTCGCGGCCGCTTACCTTTAACTGGCGAGTCTCGCTTCTAGTCGTATGACAGGCACTTCAATCCGATTTCAATCGCTTACAAAGCGCAATTCTCAATTTTCCCCACACTGTCGAGTCGAATTTCTCGTTTAACACGCGTCCTCCATCTCTTCCTTTCCACACGTCCGACGTGTTCTCCTTCGAGTTTCCCAAACGGAAACAGCTCGCTGACGTAGATTATTGCATTCTCCTCGTGAGAAGTGCAAGCGGATGCATCCGAGATACACCGCATTGTGTGTAACTCGTTGAACTTTCTCGCGCCATTTCGCACGTTTCACCTCGTGAAGACCACTGTCAAGGCATTTTCATCATATATATTTCTTCCTCGCTTTTCCCGCAGCTACGATCTGTCCACTTTAATGTGAAAAATTTTAATCCGTATTAGCGTATCGTAACGCAGAGAGAGGATAAATATTACTTTCCTCCTACGCAGCGATTACACACATAATTACAAGTCATTAGATCTCAACAAACTTTATCTAATATTTTAAAGCAAAAACTTGTAAGAATGTAAGTTGTAAAATTGTTTGAAATAAGGATCAAATCTTATTGATTGTCATTTAATTTTAATTTCTATTTAATAATGTATTTCGTACGTTTAAAATTAATACTACATATTTATTATGAATAGCAAAATATGATTGTAAATACAAAAAACCCATTCAATTACTTCTACTTAATTATAATCAAAATTTATCGATCCTAACTATTCGTTTTTTGATAAAAAAAAAAAACATTCCTAAAATTTGCCTAAATCCCGAAAAAGATTTAAGAAAAAACTTTCTTATCGAAATTGTCGTTAAAGCTCGTTTCATTGCATTTAACATAATTTTGACGCAATTGCAAATCTTGCGATAAATTTAACAGCAATAATGAGGTCAATTTAACTAAATTAATTTATATGCAATACACGATTATTATCTGTGCCAATAACTTCTGTCAAACGAACGCCCGCTTGTCATTTAATAAGCGTAAATTAAACCGATCACAGGACACAACGATAGCCGCGCCGTCATTCGTCGCAGGATTAAACGCGGCATAGTGTTGTCGATAAAATTTTCCATGACATGCGTTTCTCTGATAAATCGCGCACTGTATTTAATTATGGAAATACTTAATGAATGGGTAATACGTAATTCATCACTTTCATACCTCTCGCGAGCGACAACATTTCGAGATTCAAATAATACCACGTTATCGTACTTTAACGCAATTTTATGTTATATCAAAAACACACAAGAGAGAGAAATCGGTAGATTTTGACTTTAATACGAAAAAAAGGTTTTCTTTTAATTTAAAATTGCAATAAATATTTCTTTCTATACGACAAATATTCATTTCAGAAAATAACTATCCGCTACGGATTTTCTATTTTAAACAGAATGTTTGATAATACACGTTAGATAAGACATACTCAATAAGAATCGCAATAAAATCACGCTAGCAAATCAGTTATATATTTGATCGCGAGTCGATATCAAAGAGTGATCATGTTTTATCTATTATCTTTGCGGAAATGGTGAAAAATCGATGCACGAGCATTATAGATATTGAAACAGCTATATAAATATTTTTTCTCGATTTTTAAGCGAGAAATGCATATACTTCGGGGAATTTATTTATCGATTGGATGTTCTTTCTTTAATAACCACATAATGAAGTCTCCAGAACAAATAAATATTTTTCTCTTATTTTAACGTAATACAATTGTGTGACATCGAGGAGTCCACGAATAAGATTAAGTAAACTTTATAAAACTGAAAAGTGTGTGTATCAAACGATAAAAAATAACTGTTAATACCCTGGCAGAAATTTCATGCATTCTTTTAAGCTGTGTAGTAATTACGAAGTAAAACTTCGTTATACTGTTGTTATAGAAACTTATATGATTCATGATTGTGTCTCTATAACAGTTTAACGTTTAATAATTATTTTTTGACATCATGGAGATTTCTTATTTTCTGACTATGGATATCGGATATTTTTGGATCGTTAAACTATCGATGAGATTTACATTGACATGTGTTACCGATATTTGGATTGGGTACGACGGAGTCTTTTCTCAATCGGTCTTGCAATCAATTGGCGAGCAATTTTCGTTTCCTTCGTTTCAAGTATTTCATCCAACACTACCATTTCATCGATATCATATATTTTCTTTATTTGTGTTTTCCATTTTCCGTTACGTTTCATATAAAAATTTTTTTTACGTAGCGTATTTTTTTATTGTATTCTTTACATCTGAAGAGGGCTCGAATTTGTAGCCGAAACGTAATGTAATTTTATTAAATATATATTGACTTAGTTTATTAACAGTTATCTTTTATCATTTGATACACATTTTTTAGTTTTATAACGTTTACTTAATCTTATTCGTGGACTGTTATTCGCCATGATATCACACAATTGTATTATTTTAATATCGAGAGTCCTTTTTTGATCTACTTATTTCTGTTCTTATTTTAACATTAAAATAAAATTACATTATTCAAAGATGATAAAAAGATAGAAGAACAAGGAAACGCAATTTTCCAGCTTAAAAGTGGTAAAAAAAATTTCTTTAAAATATAACAAGTGATTTTACTTATTGCGTGCAAAAGGAACTTAAATTAATAAATTACAGCGCGTTTGTTAACGAGGTACTAATTTTTGATTAGTGAAATTCAGGCTATTGATGTATTGGTTAGTTTTTAAAAATTATCTCCTTTTATATTATACATTGCAAACATGTAGAACATTTTTAAAACTTAAAAATTGTTGCTTTTTACAAATTATTATGTGCAAAGCGACTTTTTGATTGCTAAGAGCGTACGGATCAAGAATGATCTGTGGCCACCGTTCTCCGAAGAGTTAAAGTCTGGGTTAAGATTCCGAGTACTCACCTCATCTCTATTGAATCGTAACATCACAAGCGAGAAATAACGCATCAATTTTTCTTGTATCTATAAATAAAGGCAATTTAAATAAAAAATGGCATAATGAAAACGTTCGTGAAGTGAGAATAGGCTACGCATGCGCATTCAATAAAAACTAATAAACGCACTTTACGTGCCTTTTACGACTATTTACTGTCTAAGGGGAATAATGATAGTCTTAGCCCATTTTTACGAGTGTTTTTACAGCTATTTCATTATTCCACTTTATCCAAATTGTCTTCATTTGTAAATGATATGTAAGAAATATCAACATGTCGCTTATAACGTATCTCTCACTTGTCACGATGCAATATGGCTAAAGTGAGGATTCAGAATTCTGAAGGGTCTACGCAGAATAAAAAGAACAGAGAATAAGAATTTCGACCTAAGAAACAATATATTCTGATAGGTTGAAATTCAATTTTCTGTTCCCTGTTCCTGTTATTCTGTGCAGCCCTTAACAAGTATGAGGAAAAATAGGGTGAACAACAATAAATAGACAAATTCCAAGAAAGCTTACAAGGGATGAAGGTCAATAAGTAATCTCTCACATCAAAATATAATATCCAAATTTATTGCGCTTTTTTTTTTTTCGAAAGGGATTGGCTGCCCTTCGCAGGATAGAAACGCGAGCAGCCTTATTTATCACGTCAAACCTACGAGTTACAATACGTTGTAAAAAAAGTATAAACAAAAGTAAGAAAAGTCTCCCGGAAAAACCGCATAGGTAATACAATGAAGTCGATACTGCATACAGAAATTGGCGGGAGGAAAAAGAGAAGTATGCGAATTAATAATTATGGAATGGTTCTTTCGATAAAGCGGCAAGGAAAGCGGATTATTCTTACGAATAAATGAAAGATTTACAAAATGAAATCGCGCTGCTGAATGCTAAATTCGTGAAGTGCATATTCGCGAGCGCGCGTAACAATTGAATAAATAATATACTTGTGACCCAAAATTATTCGCCAAATATGAAAATTTTAATATACGACATTGTATGTCTCTACATGTTTATTAAAATTGCGGCACTAAATAAATACCCACGTATTTGTTTAATACAGTGAAATTTTCGCTTCCAGAATTAAATTGTATCTTGAACCATATTATATTTTACACATATTGTTACTTACTTATTTATATAGAAGGAACGTCTACTATTAATATGTACTTACTTTGTTAAATTAATTAATCATATTATTAAAAAACTAAATATTATTATATATTACGCTAATATATGTGACTTCTTTATACATAATAAAGTTCCATCTGTACAAAAAATTAAATAGCAAAGAGAGTGAGATTCTACGTCCAAAACTACAATTTCAATTCCAGATGTATAAATGTTCACTGTCCATCCCAAAATATCTTCTCTTGAATTAAAATCTCAAATTCTCTTAAGTCATTGGATTCTTATAAATCTGTGATTTCCAAATATTTTATCATAAAATTTTGAAACCGAATTCCTTGATCATCAAGAGAAGACTAACCGCTGCGCGAATAATGCACTTTGCGAAAATTCAAATGCTGCGCGTTTGCGCGATTAACAATGAAAATAATTGGATGATCGTCGCAACGAAGCTATGATCGATGCAAAGAAAATCGCATTATTAAGTATCTGTCGTGTTGAACGTTCCTAATGAACTTTACAATCGCAATCATGTTAATGGGATTTTAAATCAGAAATCCCGCTTTCGTGGTGTACGTTTAATGTTAAAGGCATCTTATCCTCACTGCTGATAATCCAATGTGCAATTTAAATTCGCTAAGAATGAACAATTGTACTGTTATTTAGATTATCATAATTACAGATTATCATTATTACGGATTATCATTTTAGCGTTAAACGTGCCACACGAATACAAGTAGTTCTCACGTTGCTCAGAATTATCAAGTAACTAAAATACACCTAAATCCTAAATAATGCAAAGCTAATACCTTAATTTAGATTACGCATTCTTATCTTTTATACGCACTTTGTATAATAATCCCCGAGCTTACGTTACATCTTCGAATATCGAATCCGCAATTTTTGATAAATAAAAACCTTCTCACAAGTTTCGAGGAGAAATTTAAGAGTCTTAGAGACCGAAATTTAATACTTCGAAGGTAAATTAATTTTCTTCTCGAAGAATACTCTCACTCGAAAATGGATTATCGATAAAAAAAAAAAAGTAAGCTGATTTCTCACCCAAAATATTAGAAATGATTTATAATTTATAACTAACGATTTTAATGTAAGAAAAAAGGAGAGTCTCCAATAGATACGTCTAAAATAAAAAAAAAAACACATAAAGCCTGTTTTTTATTTTTGCACTGCAGACCGCACTCGTAACTCTCCTTCTCATCTTTTTTTTACCAAACATCAAACATACGCGCCTATCTCACTTTAAGTTCCAAAAGTGTTCTCTGCGCTGCGAACGAAGATATAACTTATTAATTTAAACGCAAGAACCACTTGCGCAGGTTGGTGTTGCTTATCGCTACAATGCTTTAAGAAAATATCACCTTACGCGCTAATAAGGCCTGTGTTTCGTGAGCTTTCTACAATCAAGCCCATTTAGGTATTACGTCCCCATTCTACGTCGCACGTGTAGCACTGAATAGCGGGTGTGTCGTTTCCGAGTTCCACGATCAATAATGTGGATCGAAGTTCGTGGATTATCGTTCCATCTACCGCAATTTGATCCACTCAATGTATGTAGGTGACACGCTAGAGGAAGTAGTGTGTGTGTGTGTGTGTGTGTGTACGTGATGCAGAGATATATATACACAATGAGATTCGGACCGTCGCTCCTTTTGGGTAGAAATTATTAGTATTTGCGCGGCGCGAGAATGCGGGAGCTTGGAAAATATACCTGGAAATTAACTTGCTCGCTCTTATCACACGCGATAACGCGCATCGGCGTTGTGCGCGGGATGGTGATTTCCGCGTTCAATATTCCCTTAAAAAGTAAAATCGTCGCATCCTGCGTAAAACACTCAAGTTATAGTTACATATACTAGCTTGGTTCCCTAAATTCTAAAAAACCGCGCTACCGTAAAATCGTACGGGGAGGGGAGGGGGGAGGGGGGCGGGAGGCGAGGTTTCTTCTCGTAATTTCTTTTTTCCATTTTGCGTCTTTCTCCCGGAAGAAAGATTAAACGTCGCGGACGCTTGGAGATCTCGACTCGAGCTCTCCAAGCGAGATTTATCGAAGTCGGATTTTCGAGTGGATTTTCTCGGACCATTAAGCGATCATGATTCTCCGCTGAATTATCGGATCAATCCTCGTATCAATCCCGAGTCTCAGAATCGTCCCTCAGCGAAGATTCCTCCTTTATAATCGCCAGATCCACGAAACTGCGGAGCTTTAAATGGCCGACGGCGATTTCTGTATCGCAACGATTGCGAAGAGGACGGAAGGGAGGGAAGGGATCGTTACGAAGACAAGATTAAACGAGGCGTTTGTTTAGCTCAGAGAAATTCATTTTTCGCTACGGTTTCATCCGCCTGCTTTTCCTTTCTTCTAACGTAAAACTAATTTTACGTTACATTGTGCAAACTCAACGTACGCGACAGGAAGCACAAATTAACTTCGAATATTCATCGCGCGAAAATGTCAATTTGACAATCTATATTTAACAAATATTTTCTATTAAATTAACATCACATTATTTTCTATTGGTATAATAGAGATGGAAAGAAATGATGAACAAAATGACAAGAAATGACACATCATATATCGCCATCGTTCTGCGAACATAAATATGTACTGCACACAATAAAAAAAATTTACTAAATCTTAATACATATTTCTTTGAATAGTACTAAGTAAACATTTAGTTTACAGTAAATAAATATTTATTATAATATTATAAATAAATATTATCTATATTACTGAATAAAAAATGGTAGTTAAATATATAGTTAAATAGTTTTTATATCAAATAAATATATGTTTATACTTAGTAAATATTTACTCAAAACTATTCAAACAAATGTTTATTAAAATTTAGTATTTTTCTTCGGAGCAGTTTGAGGTATGGAGTTAAACAGGAATTGGTACAAACTGTCGTGTTTCTGAATCTCTATCGACTACTTCCTAATCTGGATATTTCCTTTGTTTTTATTGAAAATGTAACTATGTTATTATTGTAATAATCATTTGTGTTAATTTTCGTTGATCATTCGCGCGTCTACGAAATAAATTCGCGATATCTACGAAATAAACAGAGTATTATGTAATGGCGTCGCGAAGAAAGTGAGATGTCGTAGGAAATACCTAACGAGCGATTCTGCATTTCTGCGAGTTCTCTGTACTGTTTGTGTCGTTATCAGAAATAGAAAGAAATAAAAAGATCCATCTGACTCGGTAATCATCGACACGAAAACTGAAAACAAGAGAGAAATCGTGGCACGTCTCGCGATAAAACACAGATGTAAGACGCAGATCTAAGACACAGAGAATCACAAATATCCGAAGGAGGTTTAACGACTCGCACGTGGCTCATGTGCTCATATTCCGTCGTATACGACCGCAAAATATATACGCGCGCTTAGAATACCAACATATTTTGCTCGCGATCGAGGAGAGAAATCTTTATATTCCATACTTTAATCCTTCACATTCGATGCATATCGAGAATGCCGAGAATTGATGTGAATCTACGATTCCTCGAGTCTAATGGAATTCAAGTCTTGAATTCATAATTACAATTTGATCCTCAGGAAATAAGGATAACTCGCAAAGAAGTCACATGTGTAGCTCGAGGATATTCTCAAATCTGACGTGATTTAAAGCGTTGAAGTCATTTTTTTTCCCCCTAACTTTTCTCCTAGCCAGAAACATAAAGAGTGAAATTTTTTATACATATATATACACACACATAAAAATGTTCACTTTTCCCGTTTCCGCTGTGAGAGAAAAAGTTGTATCGATATCTGAGACACCTCGAAGCTCAAACCTCAAGTTGAAATCACGACTCGAACTTGTGGCCGTTCGAAACTTGATTCCAACGTTCTTAACTTCAATTTAGAACTCGGAGAATTCTTGAGTAGTCACAAAATCAAAGTCCCGAATCTACAATTACTTACAGTTTTGACTTTTAACTTAGACAGTTGAAATTCTCAAGATACGATCGTAGTACTTTCGATAGGAAGTTCTTGAACTCATTAGTCCCTCGAGATTCGATTGATGATCGTTATCAGTAAACTCGTTATCGTGGATAAACATTGTTCTATGAATCGTGAAAGCGACGAGTTTTATCCTTAAATAAAGGAACTAATAAACTGGGGGAATTCGGCGCAAAACGAATTTCGCGATTGATTACGTCTGGGATCCTCGTTACCGTAACGAGTTGTTCTTTTACGACCTTTGCATGATATCGCGCTGCAAATGAAAGGAATATTTCCAGGCGGTGAAATAAAATATTAAGAACGGATCGAAGGTGCGGTAAGGTGGGTTGTCTCTCGAGTCGCTCAAATTATTTCATATATCCTATATTTATATATCCATACCATTCTGTAACCTCAGTCAAATCTTAAGGAGAGTGTCGTACAAGAAAATCGACTTCCCGGTGTCTGTCGTGTGTACGAGCTTGTACCTCCGGCTGGTCATCTTGTCGATGAAACTCTTGGTCTCCGCCTCGCTGTGATGAGGACTCCATCGTATCGACAGTATCGATATTTTTATGATGTCCCATGGGATGGTATCGAGTACCTGCGATAATTTTCAACTACCCTTACGATAAGCCTTTGCGACGCTTGTTACCGGCTTTGTATTTTTATAACTCTCCGATCGATCGCGATTCTAAACCTCGTACGTGTTTTCAATCAACAAATTATCATATTACAAAAAAATATAATATTTCTGACGTATATATAATAATTATAAATCTGAATCTTAATATCTCGTCGTAAAATTATATCTTTTTTTACTAAAGAAAACAAAAGTAGATACATATATATATATATATAGGTATACTTTTCTAGACGCGAGCAAATAATATAAAAATTTTTAATTGGAAAAATATTGTAAAAGTTACATTTCGAGGACTCTGGATTATTAAATTTATATCGTTTACCTGGCCATCGGGAGCGTCGGGACTGTCAAGACTCAAGTAATCCAAGATCGTGGCATTGTACGCCAGCAGCACGCTGTAGAGAGGAAAGCACTTGAGTCTAGTGGTAGGAAAACCATCGTCCGACGACACGAGGCTGTTAGGACCGTCGCCTAGCTTGGTGACCTGGACCTCCGATTCCTGATGGTACTTTATCTGCAATGCCATTCGCGTACGTGAGGCACATATTCTTACTTTCAATTCATCATCGCCCTTCTCCGTGACGACCTATCACCGCTTTCTCACCTCTTTGGTATCCGTGTCCGTGCTGAGACAGGCATGGAGGACCCTCGATCGCGGGTGCCTGGTACTTCGTTGGGCTTCGAAGAAGCTCTTGGGCTCGGTGAGTATCAGGACACCGCGCCAGTTCAGATTGGATTCTAGCCAAGCGGTGCTAGAGATCGCACCTATCTGAAAAAAAAAAAAAAAAAAAAAAAAGTGATACCCGACGGTGACGGATTTGCGGGCCTGAATCGCGATAAGAAGGTAAATTGGCCTCGTTCTCGCGCCGGCCTAATTCCCGCTCCCAACAAAATAAGATGAATTGGAAAGAGCATGGAGAGATACCCGGCTCATCTATCTCGCTCATCTATTTTTAACTAGTCGCGTGCTGACGGCGATCCGCTGCTTTTGCGTGTTTCGCTAATGTTACGGTGTACTATCGCGGGCGATAAAGAATTGGTAGCGCGGCCGTGCGGTATCTGAAGCGAACTTTCGAGACTGTTGAAGCACCAATATACCTATTTGGTCTTAATTTAATTTAAAACTTGATAAGCCGCAAGGAAGAGGGCGTATGTAAGAGGACGTAAATTTTCCACTCCGAAGAATTCTATTCTGAGTTTTTTGAAAAAAATATGCTCGTGGTGCTTGCGTATTATGTGTCATGTTATATACTTTACGTGCACTCTTAAAAATTCACGAAAGCGTAACATCGACATATGAAATAATCTGGAAAATTGTAATTTTATTGAAAATACTCCAAAATTGCTCATTTTAATTTCAATTTTAATTTAAAGAGAGCAGAGAAAAAAAGAGAATATTTCATATTTTCCTAAAGAAAATTTTTTGAAGAATCATCATTTATTGTAACTTTTTCAACAATTAATTATAAATAACTCAATAATACTAAAGCTGAAATTAAAATTTCTAAAAAGCACTTGAACTGCAAAACGCGGTTATTTAATTACGAAGACTTGCTTCGCGGAAACCTCATCGTCTTCAGCCGCTTATACTTGGAAAATTGTCGATGGCCGGACTTTTTAATTAATGAAAGATCACCCAGAAATTGATCGAGTAATTAAGGATTTTAGAACATCCCGCGCAATACGGACTACCCATTATTCTTCATCGTCCGTGTAAACCGCAAGTTTCACGAACAGAGATATTACGCCGTCACATTAGAGGGATGAGATTCTCGATGTGCGCAACGGTGACACGTGAGACATTAATCACCCTCCCCGAGGGTGGAAACGAAAGATTCCTCACCCTGCTGATGTACTCCGCGTAGATACCCTCGCGCTTCCCCTGCGACAAAGAGGCCACGTACTTCTCCTCTGACGTCTGATTGGCGTTCAATGGATCCAGACGAGTAGTCGGTTTCAAATGCACTTGCCGTATGTACGCGACCAATTGCGGATTGTCCATCGAGACGCTGTCCAACACGTAGTCTCTAGTCATGTTCGCGTCAAACGCCTGTCTCCTATAACGGAACATCCGCTTTAAGCCACGCCAGTGGTGTTCAATCTTGCATAATCTAGAGCTCGATCGTGTAATCCTCTCTCGGCGGAGTAAAAAAGAAGCGAGGAGTATAAATTTCCACACAAGCTCGCCGAAATCCGATCGCTTCCACAATGTACAGTGGATCGCGGAGTCGCCTGCAGGCTTTGCGACATACAGAACGGTAGGATTTTACGTATGAAAGAGATAAATCAAGGATTCCGAGTAATTAAAAATACCGAGTAATGAGACTGCATGATATGGTGTTAAATGTTTCATAAAAATTTGATAGATTTATACGTAGTATCACTCTTATTGTTTTATAATCAACGTCACATGTTCTTAAATTAATATATTAATATAATAAATAAAATTCATATTTTTCTTTAATGAAAAAAAAAAAAAAACATTTAATTTAACGTAAGAGAGTAAAAAGCGGCAATTTTTTTTTACCTCAAAGCCGCAGCTTCGCTCCAGACAAGAAGCAGAACCATAGCGGTGGAAAAGGCGGCGAGAAACGCCAAGCAGGGGGCTACTTTCCTCCACCAAGTCCTTTTATAATTGGCAAACGACGTGCCGGTCAGTGCAGGTCCTACAGGCGGTGGTAGACCTCCATTTGATGAAGGTGTCCCTGCGGGAGCCATTCTGTGGAAACACAACAAACGTGTAAACACGTGCTGCATGCAAATCACGGGGAAAAAAAGACATTCGTGACGAGTTGCAGTCTCGACAGATTATTGACGCGTTTCACGTATTCTCGATTCTATTCACCGAGGGTGTTTTTAGAACCCGGAATTTTTCAGCAGCGGCACGTAAAGGCACACCTTTGTAATCCCTTAATAACACTGGAAGTTCAAACATTCATTGGATGGTCGCGAATATTTTCTTAACGTTTTAACTCAAACTAATCTCAATCTAAATAAATATAGATTAAGAAAGTATCGATGAGGAAGAGAGAAAAAAGTGTCATTCAAGATTAAAAGATATTGTCGGAAGGATATCTATTGATAAATTAATCGTATATGTCGATAAAACCTCTGGTTTTAAAATTAACATACGAAACAGGAAGTTCAGTGAAACCCGATGAAAAAAAAAAGAATTTCTGCATAATTTGAAGATAATACTATTGTCGGAAGGATATCTATTGATAAATTAATCATATATGTCGATAAAACATCTAGTTTTAAAATTAATATACGGAACAGGAAGTTCAGTGAAACTCGATAAAAAAAAAAAAGGGATTTCTACATAATTTGAAGACAATAATTTCTACGTAATTTGAAGATAATAATTTGAAGATAGTACTTTTGAAGATAATACGCATTAACGGATGTTTTATTTAGAGGTGCTAAAGGATTTGCGATTACATTAGAATCCTACGACACGGCGATAACAACCTGCCGGGATTTGCAGCTTGAGATTTGTGTGTCTCAGAATATTTCCAAAATTGCAAAAGATGCGGGAGATGATATTTTTTTCCTTCGAGAAAGGCGTCCATTTTCGAAATGACGTCCACAAAAAGACTGCATTCAAATAGATGGAACACTCGGTAAACGTACGCAGCAATGCACACAGGTATGAATCACCCTGGCACTTTCTAACCAGCATTTTTTCAGTCACGTTCAAGTGAATGCACGCCTAAGGATTCGAGACACAGGAAGACCTTCATGGATCGAATCATAATTCGTTTGTTGCCTATTAAAAAGTATACGCGCCAAAAGCCGCCACGCGGAATAAACATTCACCTCTCTTTTTTTTAACTTTTTTTTTTTCAACGATGTATTTTTTTGTTATAGATTAATTTTGAATTGTGTATTTTTCATTTATATTTTTTATATAGATATATCCAGGTTTAATAGAAAAAAAAACAAAAAAAATAAGCGCGTAAACATTTTTTTAATTTTTTATCCTCTAAGTTTACTAAACAAATAATTATTATTTGTTTTATAAAAATAAAATTGAGATATTTTTTTTAAATAAAAACGAAATATATATATTATATTATTTATATTAAGTATTAATTCTCTGTAATATGGATAAACATTTTAATTCGAGCAATAAAAATAGTATATGCTATGAATTGACGGTATCTTCTCTCATCGGAATTTACAGAAATAGTTTTTTCTCGATGGGGAAACGCTGGATAAGTTCTACGTGTGTTACGCCATGCAGAACAATGTCTGTTCCGTTATTTGTCTCGCACATTGTTAAGCAAGGTTTGTCGGTACAAACTTCACATCGCTTCGCGCATCGGAAGGTTTGCCACCAATTTGCTGTATAAAACTTTTAGTAAAGACAAAGATGATGTGTTCGCTTCATCGAATTTGCTTATCTAAATTGAGACAGTTCTCAATCAACGCATTCTCCGATTAATCAATCTAGTAAAGTCAGTCTTGTTTCTCGTAAAGATCATCAAAATGTCAACAGTTTTCGAATCAATGAGAATATTCAAGTTTCTCGGTGATTACATCTCACAGAAGCAATAATAAAAACTCCACTGGTTCGAGAATTTTTATTTTGAGAACTCCACGTTTACAATCTTGAGCAAATCTCGCGCATGATTTGACATAATTAATTTTTGAAAAAGAAAAGAATTGGAAGTTACAGAAAAATTTTCTGCGAAAATCCGAGGCAGCTAAATTTTTCCAGTTTGAAAAATTAATTTACAATTTTCAGAAAAAAATAAACTAGTAAATTAAACGTATATCTGCTTCATCTGCTAATTAATTAAACATTAGTTACATTGAAAATAACATTGAAAATTATTTTCAATATATATATAACTAATGTTTAATTAATTAGCAGATAAATCATAAAATCCGTACATTTAATTTACTAATTTACTTTTTTCTGAAAATTGTAAATTAATTTTTCAAACTGGAAAAATTTAGCTGTCTCGGATTTTCTCAGAAAATTTTTCTGTAACTTCCAATTCTTTTCTTTTTCTCCCGATCGGAGTCGAAACAAAAGAAAAAGCTCTGGTTATGCAATTTACATTATTGGCTCCTTGCCTTTATTATATCTATATTATTTTATACCCACCCTCCCCCCAGTTTAAAGTCTCAATTTTAATTTGTCCCCCCTCCCCTAAACAAAATCCTGCCTTCGCACATCAGTCATTTTATTTCAATTTTTTTAGACTAGATAGCTGCATTCTGAAATTCTTTGACCTCTCAATAATTCTGTCCTTTATATATTGATGAAGTATTTGGTTTTCCATCATTTTTTGTTCTCATAATAATGTTAATGAGTAAGAAACGTTGTTTTCTATTAGGTGTACAAATTAGTTCGGTCCGTTTCTTGTGTTCAAAAAAAAAAACCTTTATTTCAAAACAAAATGAATTAACTATGAAATGGCTACTACTTCTTCCCATCTCTCAGGCAATTATTCGAATCCGATCTCGAAAAAATGACTCGTCGTTGGAGGCGATTATCTTTTGGAAAACGGACCGAACTAATTTGTACTCCCAATAAATTAATTAAATTCAAATATTAACGAAACTCCCATCACATAATCCACATTTTTCACATTCGAAGAGTTCACACGTAAAAAAGTACATGGCCGAATCACCGACGAAGTAAAATCAGACTCGTCGAACTTTCGTCCATGAATGAGTGAAGTCGTCATTATTCTTGGCACGTCTAATTTCGCCGTCGTGTTTTAATTTACTCACTTCATTTTCGTCGATCTCCGCTGGCGTCCCTTCTTATCCGTGAGACAGAAGCTCGTGGACCATTTAGGTGTTTCCCGTCTCGCGACAAAACGCTCAGTTTTTTCGCTTCACGTAGTAACAAGCGCTCGTCATCCCCCGCGACACGCGTACCAAAAGTCTGACGTGTCCCGAGCGTCACGACGGACCGCGCATCACAATATTTGGTAGCACCGGCGTTTACGCCGTGTGTCACGTTCGACCTTCGCGGCGTGTTGTCGTCGTCGTCGTCGTTGTGTGTTGCCTTTCGGTGTCTCTCGTCGCGTTGGATCGTCCCGCTCTTCGTTCTCTTCGTCTGAACGGACGCTGCAACGGCGAGATCTTTTTCTCACGTCGACGAGGAGTGCGGTCAATCGAAGCACGAGGCTTCGTTTCCTCGCGGCTCCTTTGTTTCCGCGGGCTGTTTGTTGCGGGGGGTTTGTTGCACGATGAATCCGAACGATCTCCCGAGTCTTCTCAAAAAAACACAGTCTACAGCTTTCGAGAACTTTGGTCGGTACTCGATGTGATGTTCGATTCGTAGCAATTTTTTCGAATAGATCCAATTAAGCAATCGTCGACGGATCCTCGACACGGTTAAATATCCTTTAATTGCTCTACTTGCGTTTTTTAAAAAAAAAAAAAAAAGAATCAAGTCTCTCCCTCGGAAGCTTGGAAATAATTTAGCCGATTGCTTCTCGAACCTCCTCGGACCGAACGCTTCAAAGAACATTCACTGCGATTCCTTCTTCCTCCGCTCTTCTTTTCGAATGCTTTCTTTCCTTTTTTTTTTTTTATTGCACGGCTGTCCCCTCGAAGGATCCTCCTCGTGCTTCTCTCGGTGTGCAGCTGGATTTTTATAGAACCGAGCCCTTGAAGTAGCTATTCACCGTGCGGTTCCCCCTTCTCCGCATTTTTCTCCCTTGCTCCCCGCCCGTATATTTTATCGCAACGATACCCGCGCTTCGACGATCTTCCACGTGTATCTCGACACGAGCCTGGATTCCTCCGCGCGAATCGGCATTCCTCGAAATATCCGACGGTATCCGACCACTTTTCTCCCTCGGCTACGGAAGTCGGGCGCTGCACGGACAATCGCCTCCTGTTCACGAGAATCAATCTGTGATATTCGATGCGGGCGCGCGGAGCGATCCTTTCCCACAAAGAATTCCTCGCCGAGACCGACCGACCGACCGACCGACGAATTTCTTTCTCGTCTCTCTTTGGAGGATTTTCCCCTCCCCGGAATGCACTCGGGACCACTGCCGCGCGGGACTCCCCGACGAATTCTCGACGAATAGAGGGGAGCCGCGTGTTGGAGCGGAGACGGCGACGGGATCGTATCGGCTCGCTGACTGCCGGCGCGATTCGCTCCGTCTGTCTCTTCTATATATATATATATGTATCGATTCAAGCGAGAGACAACGACCGTACGGGCGGGAACAAAGAGACCTGCCGGGGAGGCGTCGGGGTCTCGGCGCGGCGCGGCGCGACAGACGAGCGTTCCGCACGCTTGTGACGGCCGAGAAAGCGTGTGTGTCTCGGGTATTATGGTCGAATGTCGCATTGCAGCGACGACGTCGACGACGGCGGCGGCGGCGGCGGCAGCGGCGGTGGCAGCGGCACACATGATGAAGCCCACCGCCGCCGCCGCATCTGTCGTCATCCGTCCTCGTCGCACTCGCGTCCGGCTCCGTTCTTTGCGTTTCTCCGCTCGGGAAATAATTCAGCCGGACCTCTGTTCCGTCGATGTTCGATATACAGGCCCCGGCTGCGCAACAGACGGCGAATGTGATGTGCGAAAGGGCCGAGGATGTAAAAAAAAAAAAAAAAACTTCACGGTGTTTGTTAGACGAAAAAATCACCGGCGGCGAGATCGACTTTCGAGACTCGCTGCCAGTAATGTGAAAGATTAGCGTTGATCTCGGTTCAACTACTAAAAGGTCGGAATCAGACGACACATTGAAGATCGAGATTAAAGATTAAAGATGAAAATTTCACCAACGAGAGGAGAAAGAAATTTTGAGTCCCTTTTGTTTCGATTGGTCAAACTTCAATCTTTCAGTCTTCAATCTCATTCTTCCAACGCGTAGTCTGATTCCGGCCTAACTCTTTGTCTCTTTTCCTAGTTCTTCAAAAAGAGGAGAAGAGTAAGTTAAACTGGGATTAAAGCTCAAAAAGTTAATTTACATTGATAGAAACGGATACAATTTTAAGATATTAGGCGTACAAATTAGTTCGGTCCGTTTTTCGTGTTCAAAAATGCATTTATATTTCAAAACAAAATGAATGAACTATGAAATGGCTACTACTTTTTCCCATCTCTCAGGCAATTTTCGAATTACATCTCGAAAAAATGACTCGTCTTTGGAGGCGATCATCTTTTGGAAAACGGACCGAACTAATTTGTACTCAATAATCAATACACAATAATAAAAATAAAATTACATTTAAAATAATATTAAAAAATGTCAACATATTTGTTTTTTAAATTTAGAATAAAATATGTTGACATTTTAATAGTATTTTAAATGTAATTTTATTTTTAACTGTTGCTTCGCCCTTTCGATTTCTATTGATTATTATTGTTATATTAAGAGTCCTTGAATATTTTCATCTTGTTTAATTTGTACTCCCAATACAATTTTGGTCCCACCAAAAAATGTAAGATTAACACTCTGAGCGCCGACCAATTTTCATAAATCGCAGGAATCGAACCTTTTGAAACTATCCAAGTTTATTTCGAAATTATTATTTTTTTATGCAATTTGAGAATCCCTTAATTAGTTATTTTAGTATATTGCTGGAAATCACGGAAATATGTGGCACACAATGCGCGTCGCCGACGCTCAACGTGTTAATCTCGATTTAATTTGCTGTTTGTCTTTTTCTAATTTTTAGTAAATGAACCTAGATTAAAGTTAATTTTACATTGTAGAATCAGGCCTAAATGGGATGGCTACGTCACTGCTAGTTTTCTTTAAGTCTTGAAGAAAGGAAATTATTATCCAGATGCTCGGAAGTCTTAAAATCCATTATTTTCAAGAATATAATTAACATAGAATATAATTATTTTAATATAAATTTAACCATAATGTAATATAATAGGGTCGTCAATTTGTGTATCTTTAAGCCGCCTACTTACTCAAAGGCTAAAGAAACTCCATCGGTTGAAATTTCCTTCCTCTCATTTGATCTTATTGCCTAAGACCCTTTAAGATCTTATCAACTAAGACCCGAGGTATATTTTTCTATTCACGTCGATGTTACACAAATCGGCCAGCGTGTTTCCACGGCTGTTGGAATTTTCGATCGCGAGTTTCCATTACTTGGAATCGCAATGTTCGGAAATAATGACTACTGGGGGTTTCTGGGGGGGGGGGGGGGGGGGAAGAATCGGCGAGCTCGCCTTTTGTATCTCTCGCCGTGATGGATTCGATTGGAAGCAATAGCGCGCACTGGTGCGCACAAATTGACTAAAACCGTACGTTGCTCGAATGCGAATGATATTCGATTGATTACAATGGCGGTGCAACTACACAGCGTGTAAGCTGTTGTCGTCCGACAACATTTCTGCCGGACCATCCCGGGCTATGTCAAAACACTCGTATAGGACCACGTTTACCTAAATACTCGAGCAGTTTGAGTAAATTTGTGTTCAAACAGCTTGTACGGGTCACCAGGGTGTGCGTACGTGCGTGTGTAACAGTGCATTCAACCAAATTCGCCACAGGCATAGCCAACGGATTTTACTGGTAGAATAAAATATCATGCGAAGCTAGCCGACTGATAGCTCTGTGTTTAGCTTCCTGCATGCTATCATCATCACTCTTCTTTAACAGAGTCGCTCGGTGTAATTATATACGTATATATTCATAGAATGTGAAGAAGATAATTTCGCCAAGTTTCTCTGATGTTAAACAAAAATTAGCGAGGACAAAAATAATAGTAAAAAAAAAAAAATAGTATCCTTTAAGCTCCTAGATATACATTTAATATTATTGCATAATTATTTAGTACATTATTGATGGTCTCTTTAAGCCTAAATGATTCAAATCAAAACAAACAAATTAAACTGATTAACTCTCTACTGAATTTCTCGTTGAATCTACTAGAATTCTGGATTTAACCAGAAATCCAGTTAATTCAACCAAACATTTTTCTTCGTGTAACAGTATTGAGGGTCTATTGGCTAATAATTTTGGAATACTTATAGAAAGTTGTATTTCTCACAAAAACCGAAATATATAAAAAGAAAATCAGCTTCCACTGTTTATGTAAAAAGTTCGCCGTTTCAAATAAACTGGAAAATTAGATTTCAATCTATTTAAACAATTCAAATAATTAATTTTATTATTTACATTACATTGAAAAATAACAAGGACTCTTTATATAAATAATAATCAATAACAATAAAAGGGCGAAGTAAGAGTCAAATTAAGATTAAAATTATGGAAATATTGACATATTTAATTTTAAACTAAGAATACAAAATTATTAAAAAAAACATGATTACAAAAAAACATCTACTTAAAATCTACTTGAATAATGATGTAATTTATTATTTACATTATCAGAAATCCCCTCCCCCCCTTTAATCAAAACAATTCAACTTCCGATCGTTTCAAAAATTAATTGAAAAACGATCACCGCTCTTTTATTAATTTCTACTCTATCTGTAAATCACAAGAGAGAAAGTGCGACAGCGCTCTCGGTCTATATATAGCGCAGAATTGCTAATAGCACTACATATAATGTGATACAATGTTTACAGTAGACTTTAACGCGTCATATTACATTTCGTCAACTGTTCCCCAAATTACATGACTGGGGTCGCGATAGCTTATCTCGCTGAATTAACGACGCAATGATTCACCTTCATTACCTCAACGAAAAATGTACGTTCCCCTGTAGGGAGCGTACAATGACTCGAATTGGCTCCGCTTATACTGAAAACCGTCCTGTTCCGTAAGGCTTTGGGAATGGGATTTTCTGAACCGCGGTATAGGTACGGCAAATCACGCCTTCACTAACTCTTACGCGAGACTCGCGTGGAACCGCACATTGCACGCGCACCAACACAGGCCGATTCGTTTCGCTTTACCGCGAGGAACACGGGTTATCCATCAGCTCTCGCGGGGAAAAGAGATCGGCGTTGGCAAGGGAAATCTTCAACTTTAACTCTAAAAGAGAGACCGTCCCTCTTCTGCCATCCTTCCACCTCCATCGCGCGCCGTGCCTGGTCGGGAACGCACCTGGGCGGTAGACCTCCCTGTATCTTTTCATTATTACACGGTGGTTTGCGTGGACACGTTTCTCTCTCTCTCTCTCTCTCTCTCTCTCTCTCTTTTTTCTTTTTTTTTTGTTCGCCAAATCGCACGCCCGACGACGAGCGGCTCTCTTTTTCCGCGTTTACCTGAACCCGCTGCGGCCTATCCTCTCGCGTCAGTCACAGGATCGGAACATCGTCCGTGCAAACAGGTTTCCCTCTCAAGGCGGCGCTTGTCCTGTGCCAGAGCGCACCGTCCTTCCGCTCCCCGCGGTGTCCCCGAGGACGACGAGGCGAGCGGATCCGCTCGTAATGACTCGACCCACTGACGCGACGGAGTCGCACTGCCACGGTGTTTATGACACTGCGCGGCTGATGACACGCGAGAGTACCCACCGAGAGGAAGTTCTCTCTCTCTCTCTCACTCTCTTTACCTCCCTCTCCTCCCGGCCGTCGGTCTTCTGTCTTCGCCTCCCACACGAGGATGAGTTCTCTTGTGGTGAACCTCTCCGTGGAACCCGCAGCAGACGGATGCGGAGAGGAAGAGAGACGACGTACGGCACTCACCGCGCGACGCGTTCACCGCCGTTTGCGTGATGACACCTGAACGGGCCAACTGGCCAAAGAGGAAGCACAGGCCAACGTACCACCGCTGTGCCCTGGGCTCGTGGCGAGTAGACTGCCTCGACTGCCCTCCAGCACCTGGGACCCAAGCGCCTGACGCTGGTTCGTTCGCCGAGTACAATGCCTCCTATATCGGGTGTCCTTCTTTAAAACACCGCCTACCTCCGTCCTCAACTATCCCCTTCAAACCGACGAGGCTGCCTACATCTCTGTCTCTCGCTCTCTCCCGAGCGCGCGCGCGCGCGCTCTCTCGCGCTCTCTCGCTTTTACGAGGACACGCTCCGCTCTCCTAGCCAGGTAGGGGCCAGTGATTCTCATTCCGCAGGTGAATGGTCCCAGGGCTGAGTATAGATACGGTATTTATGGGGGACTTGACTCGATTATATATACAGACTTCTCAGACTCGCCTGACAGTTCAAACGAGACTCTTTTTTTTTTTTTTTTTTTTTTTTTTTTTTT